>NW_022045529.1:0-222555 GCF_003957555.1 Calypte anna | reverse complement strand
AAGGAAAGGAAAGAAAGGAAAGGAAAAGGAAAGGAAAGGAAAGGAAAGGGAAAGGAAAGGAAAGGAAAGGAAAAGGAAGGAAAGGAAAGGAAGGAAAGGAAGGAAAGGAAAAGGAAAGGAAAGGAAGGAAAGGAAAGGAAAGGAGGAAGAGGAGAGAGAGGAGAGGAGAGGAGAGAGAGGAGAGAGAGAGGAGAGGAGGGAGGAGAGGGAGGGAAGGAGAGGAGAGAGAGGAGGAGAAGGGAGAGAGAGGGGGAGAGGAGAGGAGAGGAGAGGAGAGAGAGGAGAGGAGAGGAAGGAGAGAAGGAGGGAGAGGAGAGGAGAGGAGAAGAGGGAATAGGAGAGGAAGGAAGAGAGGAGAGGAGAGGAGAGGAGAGAGAGGAAGGAGGAAGGAGAGGAGAGGAGAGGAGAGGAGAGGAGTGAGGAGAGGAGAGTGAGAGGAGAGGAAAAAGAAAAGAAAAGAAAAGAAAAGAAAAGAAAGAAAAGAAAAGAAAAAAGAAAAGAAAAGAAAAGAAAAGAAAAGAAAAGAAAAGAAAAGAAAAGAAAAAGAAAAGAAAAGAAAAGAAAAGAAAAGAAAAGAAAAGAAAAGAAAAGAAAAGAAGAAAAAAAAAGAAAAGAAAAAAGAAAAAGAAACAAAAAAAGAAAGAAAAGAAAATTAGAAAAACAGAATGAACTGGAAAAATAAGAAAATCAACCTCTGAAAGTGAAAATATATGGTGTTTAAAAGGTTAAAACATGTTGAAAAAAACCTTTAAATTGCTGGTTGAAAAGCTTTTCATAACAAAATTGAAAATGTCACTGAAATGAGGGTGATTTATCTAAATGTTTACATTTTCATGGAACTTGGATGCTGGATTTTTTTTTTTATAATTAAAAAAAAAAAATCCATTCCACTGTTTTCTGTTTCCAGCAAATGGAATAATAAGATTGAACTCTCTTGAAATCCAGGAGTGGGAGTGGGACAGTCTGCTTCAGACAAGATCTTACACACTGAAGGAGGAACTCAGAGGCATTCCTCTGATTACACCATCTGCAAAATGTTCTTCTTATACTTTGCTGACAAAATAAGACTTTTTATAAGTCTAGAAGAACATAATATGCTATAAAAAAATCCCTTTTTTTTTAATTTTTTTTTCCTGCAGAAAACTGGAAGGAAGGAGCAGCCAAAATCAGCATGTGATCTTAGATCTGAAATGGAAATTTCATCAAAGGAGGTTAGGGAGCAATGAGGAAATAAATAGTTTTATGCTACCACAACATCATGTGATTCCAAGTACCTGAACTTAAGCAAACATATTTTCTCAAAGTGGTCCATTTCACCTTGGATAGAAAAGGTGGGTTTTGTTTTAATTTTTGTTATTTGGTTGGTTGTTTTTTTTTGTTGTTGTGGTTTTTTGCTTGTCTCTTAATTATTATCCATTTAATTTTTATTATTTTTTTATCCTTTAATTTTTATTTTTAGTTCTGCCTTTCATTTTGTTGCTGAGGAAGCAATGAAGATGGGGGTGAAAAAACCAACAACACTCAGGTCACAGAAGCAAGTTCTGTCTTCCAGTAATTAAAAAAAAAAAATCCAGATTATCCAATGAGAGAGGCATTTAGCAAACAGGTTGATTCATCTGAGGGGAAAGTTTATCATGAAATGCATCACTACTAATATGCTTGCTACTCAGCCTTTTTGTAACACATCCTCACACTTCAAATCTATTGAATGCTGGAGAAACAAACTCTAGATAAATAAAAGCTGGTTTGAAACACCTGATACACAGAAGATATCCCCCACAAAATGAACATAAAACACCACACAGACATGCTGTGTTTCTTCTCCTAAAAAAAAAATAATCCTTGGTGCCTTCAGCATCACTCAGTCTAAAAGGCTGAAAATGGACGTGGCTTAATTTTGATTTTTCTTCCTCAAGCTCTGGGGAAACTGCCGCAACGTAGCTATCCCAGGGATCAGTGTTGGGCCCAGTTCTGTTCAATATCTTCATTGGTGATTTAGATGAGGGATTGAGTCCATCATCAGCAATTTGCAGATGACACTAAGCTGGGGGGGAGTGTGGATCAGCTGGAAGGCAGGAGGGCTCTGCAGAGGGACCTGGACAGACTGGAGAGTTGGGCTGATTCCAATGGGATGAGGTTCAACAAGGCCATGTGCCGGGTCCTGCACTTTGGCCACAACAACCCCATGGGGAGCTCCAGGCTGGGCACAGAGTGGCTGAGGCAGCCAGGCAGAAAGGGACCTGGGATCTGGATCGACAGGAAGCTGAACATGAGCCAGCAGTGTGCCCAGGTGGCCAAGAAGGCCGATGGCATCCTGGCCTGGATCAGGAACAGCGTGGCCAGCAGGTCCAGGGAAGGATTCTGCCCCTGTACTCAGCCCTGGTGAGGCCACAGCTTGAGTCCTGTGTCCAGTTCTGGACCCTTCAGCTCAGGAAGGAGATAAGGTGCTGGAGCAGGTCCAAGGAGGGCAACCAGGCTGGTGAAGGGACTCGAGCACAGATCCTATGAGGAGAGGCTGAGGGATCTGGGGGTGTTCAGGCTGAAGAAGAGGCTCAGGGGAGACCTCATCACTCTCTACAACTCCCTGAAAGGAGGTTGGAGCCGGGGGGGGGTTGGGCTCTTTTCCCAGGCACTCTCAGCAAGACAAGAGGGCACGGTCTCAAGTTGTGCCATGGGAGGTTTAGGTTGGATATTAGAAAGAATTTCTTTATGGAGAGATGATCAGGCATTGGAATGGGCTGCCCAGGGAAGTAGTGGATTCTCCTTCTGGAGATATTTAAAAGAGACTGGATGTGGCATTCAGTGCCATGGGCTGGAACTGCAGCAGTAGTGGATCAAGGGTTGGACTTGATGATCTCTGAGGTCCCTTCCAACCCAGCCAGTTATATCCCAATTCTGTTGCTGAAAAAAAACAGTGGTTTTTATATTTGGCTTTTCTTATTGGTGGCAACTTACCTGACAGAGGTTTTTGGGTAGAATATTTATTAGAGGCATTGCCCTATCATTGAGCACACAACTGTATCATATATTCATGGCTGCCCTATTCTCCCTCCTCAGCTCCCTGAAGATTACCACAGAATTATAGGATGCTTTGGGCAGGAAGGGACCATAAAGATCATCCAGTTCCAGTCCCTCTGCCATGAGATATTTTTCCACTAGATCAGGTTGCTCCAAACCCATCCAACTTGGTCTTCAACACTTCAAGGGATGGCCACCCAGCTTCTTTGGAAAACCTGAGTCAGGGTCTCCCCACCCTCACAGGAAGGAATTCCTTCATAATATCCAATTTCTCTTTCAAAAACATCCCCCTTGTCCCATCACTCCATAAACTTGTAAAAAATCCCTCTCTGTTTTTTTGCTGCATCCCCTTCAGGTGCTGGAAGGTCTCAATAAGGTCTCCCAGGAGCATATTGATCACCTCATGGTTTATTCATTCACCTTTAATTCCAGTGAGGAAAAAAAGCTGCTACTATTCCTTTTGGTTAGAAGGCAGAGGGAATTAGAGATGTTGCCATGTTTCTGTTTGGAAGTGTCAGTTATCCCAAAAACCCAGACATGACTCTCCAGGCTGCAGGACATCAACTCAAGCTCAACGTGGCAGCTGAGCCAAGGAATTTTAAATCCCAATCTGTCCAGGCCAAGGATTATTAACACACCTAGAACTTGATTTAATGTTTCTGGAAGCAGTGCTGCTTGAGACATCCTTTCCTTAGCAAATCTAAAGGGGGAAAAGCTCAGTTCAAGAGCAAAAGAAATGGTGCTGCTATCTGTGCTTTCTTCCTTCTTGGCAGCACAGGCATTGAGCTCCTGGAGTCTTCAGCTCAAACCCCCACAGGATGAGAATGAGGGAAAGAGAAGGGGTTTTTTGATTTTTTTATCTCTCTCTCATCTCTCAGAAGAAGGTGTTCAAGCTGCTAAAGGAAGCCACTTGGTAAAACTGTAAAAAAAAGAATTGGGAGCTCTGTGGCAACTTGTTAGCTGGATCTATAATCATTCAGAGAAAGCCATTGGACTGGAGAACTAGATCTGTAAGTGAGAAAAAATAAGAAAAAAGAGGCTCCTGCTCTATATTGGTTGATAGGAAATTTTGGGAGGTTGCCACCTTCCCCATTGACTGTCAGTAATAAAATTTGGAAAAAATACCATTCTAGTTCTGTAACTTCAAAATAGAGATAACAAAGTTTTTGGGTTTTTTCACATCCTTTACCTGCCTTCTTCTCATTTGCAAATGATTGGATATACTGACTATGTTTATGCACCATTGTTTAACATCGACCCTTCCTAATTTTTCCTCTAATGTGTTCCAGGTGGTATTTTAATTTTCTGAGGCTCAGCACTGCCCTGATTTCCGTGCTAGTTCCTGAGGAATATGATGGCCCTTCTGGTATCTAATGAGGATTGTGATGACAAAAAAAGCAATTTTTATATCTTTTACATATTGTAAAATATATAAATATTATATATTTTTATTTTCAAGATCAGTTGAAAATTCTTCCTTCTTGTCAGATCTAGGGTGACAGCTGGGCAAATGGTTATCTGGATTGGTTCCACACATAGAATCATAGAATCATAGAATTGGCTGAGTTGGAAGGGACCTCAGAGATCATCGAGTCCAACCCTTGAACCACCGTTGCGGTTGCTAGACCATGGCACTGAGTGCCACATCCAGTCTCTTTTGAAATATCTCCAGACACGGAGAATCCACTACTTCCCTGGGCAGCCCATTCCAATGCTTGATCACTCTCTCCGTAAAGAAAATTCTTTCTAATATCCAACCTTAAACCTCCCCTGGCACAACTTGAGACCCTGCCCTCTTGTCTTCCTGAGAGTTGCCTGGGAAAAGAGCCCAACCCCCCCCTGGCTCCAACCTCCTTTCAGGGAGTTGGAGAGAGTGATGAGGTGTCCCCTGAGCCTCCTCTTCTCCAGCCCTCAACATCCCCAGCTCCCTCAGCCTCTCCTCATAGGGTCTGTGCTTGAGTCCCTTCACCAGCCTGGTTGCCCTCCTTTGGACCTGCTCCAGGACCTCGATATCCTTCCTGAACTGGGGGGGCCCAGAACTGGACACAGGACTCAAGCTGTGGCCTCACCAGTGCTGAGTACAGGGGCAGAATCACTTCCTTGGACCTACTGGCGACGCTGTTCCTGATACAGACCAGGATGCCATTGGCCTTCTTGGCCACCTGGGCACACTGCTGGCTCATGTTCAGCTTCCTGGCAATCCAGACTCCCAGGTCCCTTTCTGCCTGGCTGCTCTCCAGCCACTCTTGTGCCCCAGCCTGTTAGCGCTGCATGGGGTTGTTGTGGCCAAAGTGCAGAACCCTGTCACTTGGCCTTGTTGAACCTCATCCCATTGGAATCAGCCCAACTCTCCAGTCTGTCCAGGTCCCTCTGCCAGAGCCCTCCTGCCTTCCAGCTGATCCCACACTCCCCTCCAGCTTAGTGTCATCTGCAAACTTGCTGATGATGGACTCAATCCCCTCATCTAGATCATCAATGAAGATATTGAACAGAACCGGGACCAACACTGATCCCTGGGGGACACCACTAGTGACCGGCTGCCAACTGGAAGCAGCCCCATTCAGCACCACTCTCTGGGCCCGGCCCTCCAGCCAGTTCTTAACCCAAGCACAGGGTGCCAAATAATTTCATAGGAAACCAACCTAGAAAAACAACTCTCAAATTTTCACACACCCCTCAACCATTGACTTTAGGGAATTCAGGAGATGGGACTTACTCTGGAGAATCACTGAGATTCTTTAGTGCTGTCTGAAGTTCATTATTCAAGGTTATTCTTATTGTTTTATCTATTTACCAGGTTGTAGAAAGGACTTTCCTCTATAGTGGTATTGATGCTAAAGGTAAGACAGAAACTAAAGTTAAAAGAAGAAAAGAGTGAATCAAAAGAAAACTATACTGGAAATTAATATCTTATTATCTCTGTAAATTATATCCATTAAATCTCTGGCCAAGGTAGTGGACAAAGCAATAAAAGTCCCAATTTTGCATTCTGGGGGGCTCTTGTGAAATCAGGAAATCCACCAGAAGAGCTGCTTTCTCATCTCCTGCTGTATTTTATACATAAAATCTCATATTTCTCCTGGCTGGTTTACATCATGTCCAGAAACCCTGTGCCTGAAGCTTCCCTGTGCCTGAAAATCAGCAAGTGAAATCTCAGAGTGTTTTTCCTTCTCTCTGGCATTGCAGTTTTGCCTTCTTTATTGGGTAGTAAACTGTTTTTTCCAAAGGTTTCATCGAAGATGTTTCTGTTAAATAAGTGTTTCCAAGGTTTTTGGAAGGGATTATGTGTTTGGTTGATTTTTAGGTCTATTTTTCAGGCCTACCTATCCTTCTCATGTGGCCTTAATATCTGGTATCAAATAAATTCACTCTCTCATGTGATATTTTTCAGTTTAATTTTTTAGGAAAGGCCATAACAGGAAATCAGGAAAAAGGAAAAAAAAGTTAATAAAGAGAATCTTGCACTTGGTCTTGTTGAACTTCATGCAGTTTGGATAACTCCACATCTAAACCTGTCCAGGTCCCTCTGGATGGCATCCCTTCCCTCCAGCCTGTTGACTTCACCATAAAATTTGGTGTCATCAACAAACTTGCTGGGGGTACATTCAATAATTCATGGGGATGTGTAATTGTGACCAAATTCCTACTTTTTCTCTGGAATACCCAGTGATCTGTGAGGTTAAGGGGAGCAAATCCCCACTGCTATGATTTTCCATCTCTGCCATTCCCAAGTAGTGTCCTGATTTGGGCCAGGATAAAGGTGATTTTCTGTCTTGGACTTTTGCTTTCAGCTGAGTCTCTTGGAAGGAGCTGCACTTGCTGAAATGAACAGCAAGTTTCTCAGGCAGTGTCTGCTGCTGGGACTGATCCCACTCCATGTTTAGAGTTCCAGCTGAGAATGGGGTGCAGACCCAAGGCCACTGCTCAGCTCGGAGGAAACATTTGCCCTCTGGAAGGAGAAAAGAGTCAAGAGGTCCCACCTGCAGCCCTCCTTTGGAGAGGAACAGACAAGAGAAATGGCCAGGAATTGACCAAACAGAGGATCCATCCATCCACCTCATCCTCAGGAGAAATTGGAGGGATCACCAGGGTCAAAGCCCTTCCTGCTTCCCCTCCTTCCCCTGTGCCTGTTTGCTTGGGGATCCTGGGAGGATTCCCATCCCTTTCCTCTGCCTGTGCTCCTGATCCATGCCAGCCTGAATCTGTGTGTTCCTGCCTCCAGCTCCCCACTGCTGCTGACCCCAGGAGTCCAGCCTGGACTTTCCCAGGGCTGCCCTGCAGCCTCGGTGGGGATGGGAGATTTACTGGGGGAAGGGGGGAGGAACCTGGGATCCATTTTCCTGGAGATTTGTATAGATTTAGTAATTTTTCCTATTTCTCATTCCTGTTTCATTAAAGCTGTGTAGTTTACTTTCCAACCCATCAGACTCTCTCCCTTATTATTAATAGGGAATATTTGTTATTTGGTTTAATTTGCCTGAGCAGTGTTAAACCCTGGACAGTACGGTAACAGGAAATTAGAAACGACCAATGGGTTAAAGGGACCATGAAGTCACAGCAAGGTCATCCACTGAGGAATGGGTTTAAACAGCCTAAGAAGAGGGCAGAGAAGACAGTTGAGTTTCTGAAAAGGGATTTTTTGCTGTTCCCCATATTGAGTCAAGGACAGACTCAGTCTCCAGACTTCCCAGTCCAGCATTTTCAGTTCATCCCATTTCCTATTGAAAGGACTTGGAATTTTTTACCCCTTTTGATTGACATAATCCCAAGCCTGATTGTGATCTGTGGAAATTCTTCTAGCAGAGAGGTCCTTTCACTAGACCATTTTCTAGAGGGTTTTTTTGCCCTGTTTTCTTTCATTCTAATCCAGTGCCAGAATTTCTTGGGCTTTGCCAGGCAGCACAAGAAGGTCTCAGAACAATCAAAACTAAAGGCTGCTCTGTGTGGTCTCTCCCAGCATTTTCCATTTCCTGGGCTCACCCTGGGAGGCAGTTGCTTGCCAGAGTTAGAAAACAAATCAAATAAACAGCAATAAAAACATCCCTCCTCGGAAAAATAAATGAAAAACCCCAAGCCTGTTTATCCAGGAAGCTGGTATTGTTCTGTGTTTTCAAGGAGAGTTAATATTGTTCTCTTCTTTTAAATGAGCTGACATTATACTCCAGGAAGGTTTTCTTCACGTTGTCCTCAGGGCTAAGGATCTATTTATAATGGAAACACATGGTACAAAATGATCTGAGCTGGCTTTAAAACTGAAGATATATCAGCTCACAAAACGTGACCTCTTCCTGGATGTATTCAGGGCTTGTTCTAATGGCTGAGAAATTTCCTCCCTTTCTTGTCCCCCACTCAAGTTTCACACTTAAGGTGTGGAATTTCATGTGAATTCATTTAACAATGGAATATCTACTCAGTCATGGACATGGGGGCTTAACAGCCCTTGGCTTTTGTCATTTGAATTCCTCCTGCTTACACCAACATCTTAGCAATGAAGTTGGGCTCTAACATTTCCAGAAGAGATCAAGGAGAAGAAGTCATCTGGCATCCTTCTGTAGGATCTCTTCTTCATGGGCCTGGAGGAATTCTGACCTTCACTGGATCCTGAAAAAGGCAACATGGAAATCCTGGTGGAATCATTCCATATTTCCAGGTGAGAGCATAACCCCAGTTCACAGTGTCCATGGTTAAATGATTCAAAAATGATGAGATTTGAATGAAGCCATAGAGCTTTCTCAGACTTCATTTCCTTCATGAGTTTGTTCCCATTACCTGCTCACATAAATTTTTTTATGTAACGAGCTTGATGGAAGAATATAACAAATTAAATTTTGTTTCTAAATGCCTGTCGCAGTGAGAGTTTGATGCAAACAGATGCGAGACGGAGACTTGTTTGATGCAAACAAATGTCTAACTTTTATTGAATCAGAAGGCCATATTTATACACTATTCTAAGAGCTAATGCCACGTATATCTATTGCTGATTGGTAGTACCTACATTTGTTACAAAAGTTTAAAACTTGATTGGCTACAAATCTTAAACAATAATTAATGAGCTAATGAATTCTAGTACATTCGAGATTTTTCATGGATGTTGCAATCGTTGCCAAGCTCTCTAATCTAACTGTCTTGTTTACTTTTGAACCTTGGAGAAGCCCCAGCGCTTGTTTACTTTTTAACCTTGAAGAAGCCCCAGCGTTTTGTCTACTGCGGCTACAAGATATGCTTTACGCAGAGCTGTCCTTGGGCTTAGCCAGGGCTTATGGTCGAATTGTTCCATCAACAATTGTTCGGTACTAACAGTTCGAGATTGTACTGCCTCAATTCCCCCTTCTGACTGAACAAGGCAAATTCTTTTCATGGCACGATTGAGCATCCGCTGAAAACATTGGAAGATACAAGGTAGCAATGTTAGCAAAAGCAAAAAAGCAAATAAAGCATAACAAACAGTCTTAACTAAACTTCTTAACCATCCTGTTAAACCCCATCCTGAAAAAAGTTTATCAAACCAATCCCAATTATCTTGTGATTGCAAATGCGTGATACCTTCTTTAAGTGACTGTATTGCAGCATGTATAGATTGCGAGTGCTCAGAAAGATTCATACAACACATTCCATTAAAATCTTCACAAATATGACCTAAAAGCTAACAATAAAAAGAGCAGTACAACAGAATAGCACAATCAACAATCAACATATAGACGAGGGATCCCTTAGTCGACATATAAACGATCACATGAATTACAACACTAACAAAACATGTTATCAGTACAACACAATACTAAAAGGACATTTCACACTGCAGTGGAAGGACTTTAACAACTTTTTAGTATGAGGAAGTTCAGATGTCCACTGGTGCATAGAACCAAGGGGGTAGAGGAGACTTATCCGACAAAAATTGGTCGGGGGGCCCCAAAAGCGTCCCCAGACCCCTCCCGGATCACAGCACGGTGGAGTCCTAGTTTCCTCCATGGTTGCCAAATTAAAACCTAAAAAGCCAAATAAAATTATTTACAGACAAAATTCCAAGTCTTTAAATAGCAAAGGCACACACACTCTTTTTTTTTTTTTTTTTTTTTTTTTACTCTGTGTTCTCTGTACGAGGAGCAGTTCTCATTCTCCTCAGCAACTTTCAGGCCATGGTCTATAAAAAAAAACCAAACCCGGGGAAAGCAATAAAAGTTTGTTGGTGAATTTAGATACATTTTTAGAGGTATGGTGGGCTCGTTTTCTGAGCAGCAGCAGTGTGTGCGGGGGGGGGCGAGAAGCGGCTGCGGAGGCAGGAGTGGGAGTGCTCTCCGTACCAGGAGCAACTCTTGCTCTCCACAGCAACTTCCAGCCTCCAAAAAGGAATACTCATTCTCATAACTGTGTTTTTTGTCTTACTTCTCACCAATATATAAGAAAAACTAACAACCACCACTAGAAGATTAAAAAATGAAATGATATTGCTACTAAAATCTGGTAAAGTCACCCTGAAACAAAATGAAATGTACAATTTCCTAAATCAAAACTGCAAGTATAATTACCAACCAAGTTTTTATCTCTGTATGAAACACCAGTGTACCATGCACCACAATATGCATCAATATTGAGAACTATATTGCAATTATTGAGAAGGAATTAATAGAGTATTAATGAGCATTTTTTTGTCGTATGGCATCAACAATTGAGCAGTAAAAAGATACTGCAAAGGAGATGACTCAAGCCGATTTCAAACCGTACTGCGCAATGACAACTTTGGCTTCTTTTACCATTTTCCAATCTAATGCAACCCATTGACCTCCTCCTCCGGGTCCCACAATCACTGGAAAACCATCGGACTCATATTGGGAACCATTTCTCCTTCAACTATAGCATTTTGAATAATTCCCTTCCATCTAGTTACTGGATACACATTACCACCTCCCCCACTACCCTCCCCTCCCCATGCTGGATCTGGAAGAGGTAGAGCAGTGGGTGTTAAAGGGTTAAGGGAAATAGGAGCAGGAATAGGGAACAGATCAGGGGGTAAAAATGGATTAGTGCTCCCTTGTTCGGGATGTTCCCTGGAGCAAAAACTAGAGTTTTTTCAGGGGTATACTCATCCTTGGTTTCCAGTTCTGTCAGCTTCTTCAGCAGTTTCCTTAGTTGCTTGTCTCCGAGTCCCAGTTCTTTCCTTGGCTGTTGCTCTATAGCAGGCACTGATGGTGTTGACAGATGAAACAGAGGATTAATTGATGGCAACTGTGGTCAAGAAGATAAATCAGGCTTCCGAGGTGGAAAGGTGGCAGAGCAGTCGGGAGCCGCGGTAGGCAGGCACGAGGGAGGGAGTCTGCATTCCAAGATTCCTCGCCTGTGTTCTCCGGCTTCTCTCCCTCTGGGAACTCCGATGATTCTGGTGGTGTTTTCGGTCGCTTTTGGTTTTGCTTCTCAGTCCCATTTTAGTTTTCATCCAGCCCCCAGGGTCAAAGGGTTCTGGGTCCAAATCCGCATTCACCATAGAGGCAGTGGTTGGCAGCGGGGGGGCAGAAGGAGTAGCAGACTCTTTTCCTTTTAAACCTTCAAAGAGTATTCGCCAAGGTGCTAAGAGTTTGGCAGTTTCATTATTGCCCCGCGTAGTGGCATCCCACAATTTAACTCCGACTTTGTCCCAAAATGTAGGGTCGTAAATAGAGACCGAATTGATGTCGGGAAAATGCTCACGGGTCCATTTTAAAATTAGTTTTAAATCATGGCCCGATATAACTTTTTTATCCTTATTAAGTAAAGTCTTTAAAGTATCATAAACGTCTCGTTCTTCTTTTGAAATATTTGAACCCATAACAAAAAGTTTCTCCAAGCTCACCTGCCAATCGCGAGGAGGTGATGAAGGTGCGCACCACAATTACCGGCTTCCTTTCAGCCTTTTTCTTCACTCCCGAGTTCTTGGAGACCTGCGACCGGATAATCTTCAATCTTCAATCTTCTTTTTTCTTTAATATTTCTTTGGCAATTTTTAAGTTTTTATTTACAGTCTCTAGCCCGTTCTACGTCGGGGTCCACCATTTGTCGCAGTGAGAGTTTGATGCATCAAACTCTCACTGCGACAAATGCCTCTTCAAGCCACTCACAGTTCAGTGTCCTAGGAACCCATCTTCATTTCTTCATTTAGGAATGAGATTACCAGCACAGATTATACTCATCATCACTGGGAGAAGCAGGCTATAGAATATTTATGGCATGTAACCACTTTATTATTTCCTCAGCTCTTTCATATTACTTTCTATTCCTTCCAAAGCTTTTCCATGTAACCTGGATCCTCCACATCAATGACCCTAAGACAGAAACATAGTGTAAAATCATTTATGGCCTCTTTCTACCCTGCCTGTGCTGCAGCTAGCCAGCTCTTCACTGTGTTTAATGGCAGCTGGACAAGTCTTTTGGTCATGAATCAGACCAATAATATCTACTGACACACAGTTTCAAGTGGTCAAAGCCAAAAAGCTTTGCTGAAGGTGTATATAATCTACAGGACTGGCCTATTGCAGGATTTAAATACTTTGAAGTTTTCTATTATTCTAATTGAGTTGAACTTGGCAAGATGATGTCAAGTTTATTGAAGGGATGGAAGAGGATGCAGAGAGATGTGCAGGAAGAAAGCAGTCCATCAAAATGAAGATGAGGAGATAAAGGAGTTAGGGGGAACACATATTTTCATGCTTTGAAACATAAAGGTCTAATGGTCTGAGCTTAACTTGAGCAACCAATGTGTGCTTGCAGCCCAAAAAACCAACCAGGTCCTGGGCTACATCAAAAGAACCACAGAGATATGGCGAAGGGAGGGGATTCTCCCCCTCTGCTCTGCTCTTCTGAGATCCCACCTGGAGTCCTGGGTCCAGTTCTGGAGTCCCCAACATCAGAAGGATACAGAGCTTCTGGGACATGTCCAGAGGAGCCACTGAAATGCTCAGAGGGTTGGAGCAGCTCCCTGGGAAGCCAGGCTGAGGGATTGGGGTTGTTCAGCCTGGAGAAGAGGAGGCTCCAAGGTGACTTTAGAGCAACCTCTCAATTTCTGAAGGGGCTCCAAGAAAGCTGGAGGAGGGCTTTGGACATGGGGGTGTAGGGAGAGGACAAGGGGAAATGGGTTAAAACTTGAAGAGGGGAGATTTAAATTGTACATTAAGAAAAAAATTATTTAATATAAGTGTTTTCACATGTTCTGTGAAAATCTGAGGGTTATGAGACCCTGGAACAGGTTGTCCAAGGAAGTTGTGGCTGCCCCATCCCTGGAAGTATTCAAGACCAGGTTGGATGGGGCTTGGAGCAACCTGGTCAAGTGTAAGGTGTTCCTGCTCAACGCAGGATGGTAGAAACCAGGTGATTTTTAAGGTCCCCCCCAGTCTAAACCATTCCATGAAGTTCTATGATTCTATGATTCTAGGAATGTTTGCTTCTGGGAAAACAGTCATTAGGAGGAAATACAGCCTATTAGTTCTAATCCTAATAGCTACTTATTATTTTAAAACTACTTCCAGTTCTGTCCTCTTACCTTTAGGTCAGAAATCTGATCCAAATGCCAGACGGAGAAAGAGGATGTGGATGACTGGATGGCATAAATTCCCTGATTCCCAGGCTTCTATTTTGTGACAATATTTCCTTGTATTACCAGATCAGAGGAAACTGTTCCATGTTTCCACTCCTTGAAACCACTGTCAGATGTTGATAATATGAATCACCATTTGATGGGCTGACTATCTGCCAGCTCTCTTCTTCCAAGGAAGAAAAACAGGTTGAGATACACCAGAAATTTTATGCCATAGTCTCCAGATAGATCTGTAGCATGGCACAGACCATTGTGGGGCCAAAAAATTTTCTTGCTGCTGCAATTGTGCCACTCACAATCAACTCCAGCTGAGTAAGAAGATGACATTTTTATTTCCCTGGCTCACCCCAGTTCCTCTCATTCCTGTTGTTTGCAGTCAACTTTAAATCTGCTGCAGTTTATCAAAGTTCATCCATTGGGTTCTTCAGGAGAAATCATTCTCAAATGGTTAGGCTGACATTTGAGGGAAGAAACAACTTCTCAGTGACCTCCCCATGATGCTCTTCTTTGCATCCTGGCATTCCCAGGAGTGGATTAATTCAGGAATATACACCTGTAGGAAATATGTTGTCAAAGGAGGGATCAAAGCCCTTTTCTCTAGCCCTCAGCCATGCGTGGCCTGGAGATCTGGAGGCTGAGTGGAAGATTGTGTCTGGGAATTGTTCTTCTCTGGAGGTAATGATTTACTAGGTAAAAGTTAAAGACTTGGTAGCTGTTTAAATGCACTTCCAGAAGTGATTCTACCTCACCACTACTATGCACTTTCCTCACACTGGCTTTAATATATCTCCAGCCACACATTTGCACCATTTCTCCTGAGACAGAACTTGTTGGGTGATAGCAAAAAGGTTTTGAATACTGCCTGTGTGACCTGGTTTGGGCCAGGATAAAGGGGATTTTCTGTCTTGGACTTTTGCTTCCAGCTGAGTCCCTCGGAAGGAGCTGCACTTGCTGAAATGAACAGCAAGTTTCTCAGGCAGTGTCTGCTGCTGGGACTGATCCCACTCCATGTTTAGGGTTCCAGCTGGAGAATGGGGTGCAGAACCAAGGCCACTGCTCAGCTCTGAGGAACATTTTGCCCTCTGGAAGGAGAAAAGGAGTCAAGAGGTCCCACCTGCAGCCCTCCTTTGGGGAGGAACAGACAAGAGAAATGGCCACAATTGACCAAACAGAGGATTCCATCCCATCCACCTCATCCTCAGGATACATTGGAGGGATCACCAGGGTCAAAGCCCTTCCTGCTTCCCCTTCATCCCCTGTGCCTGTTTGCTTGGGCATCCTGGGAGGATTCCATCCCTTCCTCTGCCTGTGCTCCTGATCCATGCCAGCCTGAATCTGTGTGTTCCTGCCTCCAGCTCCCCACTGCTGCTGACCCCAGGAGTCCAGCCTGGACTTTCCCAGGGCTGCCCTGCAGCCTGGGTGGGGATGGGAGAGTTATTGGGGGAAAGGGGGGAGGAACCTGGGATCCATTTTCCTGGATATTTCTACAGATTTAGTCATTTTTTTTTCCTATTTCTCATTCCTGTTTCATTAAAGCTGTGTAGTTTAGTTTCCAACCCATCAGTCTCTCTCCCTTATTCTCTCTCCTTTCTTTATCAGGGAGGAGAGGGGCATTAATAGACAGCATCTCTCACTTGATTTAATTGCTGGGCCTGTGTTAAACCGTGACACTGGGCATGGGTAAAACCATCCAGTTCAGTCAGTTTTAGACAGTCCAGTGGAAAATTTTTGCAATAGCAATGCATGGATTGCACTTCTTGTGCATATTAATATGTGCTAACAGTGCAAACAAGTCTTTTGGGGAATTTGACCCTGCAAATGGAGAATCATCAAATCATAGAATTAGTTGGATTGGAAGAGACCTCTTAATGTCATCCAGTCCAACCCCTCTGCAGTCAGCAGGGACACCCTCAATAGATCAGGGTGCTCAGAGCCTCATCAAGCCTCTTCTTGAATTTTTCCAGGGATGCTCCTCAGCAGAACCATCACCTTTGTGCCCCAGATTACAAGATGCTCCCAGTGGTAGTCCTATACATCTTCTGGCAAAGAAAGCAAAAGGGTGAGAAAGAGATTGCTAAAAAAGATTTGTGCAGTGCCTAGGAAGAAAGCTTGAACCTTAAACCAGCCAAGCTCAGTTTCTTGCCAGAAAAAGTGAAAGTCAGTCAAATAGTTTGTGCTCAGGCTCCTTTTTACAGCTCCAGGATGTTGCTGTATCCCACTGCCATGGGTCCTGAGCAAAGCTGGACTTCAGATCTTGGTCAAGATGGAGATGACCTTGTTATTTGCTTTGTAATCTTGTCTTTGCTCAGCTACATGAGGTAGTCTTCTTTTGTCCATGCTTGGGGCAACTTGTTGGAATAACTTTGCACTTCAAACTGGAAGTAAAGCATCAGCAAGTTGGTTTGCTTTGGGGTTTTTGGGGTTTTTTTGGTTGAGGTTGTTTTGGTTTTTTTTTTTTTTCAGTCAATAAAGGAGCCATAAACATGGTCAATGTCACAAGAAATCCTGCCTGGAATTACAAGAAAACCATCTGGTTCTGAACCTATTCACTTAACCCACATCTTGTGCAGCATCATTCTCAAAGAAGCCTGGATGGGAGGCTCAAAAGGCATTGACAAATCTCTGGAAACCTTGATTTAAAGGATTTTCTGCAAAAGGCACTGAACTCAGTCAAGAATCCATATTGTCACAGTCAGGTTTTTGTTCCATGGACCTTAATAAAATTCAGGAAGTCTTCCAGTGAGCAAAATGGGCACAAGTTCATTCAGAATTAAATGCATTTGCAGCCTAAGCAAAAAATTAGTGTTCCTGCCTTGTTATAACTCTCTTACCAAGTCTTCCCATAGGCTACTGCCACTGTTTGACAAACAGTACAAAGGCAAAGAAGGAATGGACTTGATGGAATAAAATTGGTGACTGACACTGGAAAAACTTAGTAGTATTTTCTCTCAGCTCCTGAAAAAACCCAGGGAAACACAAGCAGATGATCAGCTACCAGTTAGGGAGCCTTTCTTTCAAGAAGGAAGACCAGGACCAGAGTATTGTGTCAGGTTTAATCTTAGGGACAGCAATGAATTAGGTTCCCATTTCTTTCATAGGATGTAAGTTCCAGAACCTCCCTTGGTGCAGTGGGCATCAGATGCACTGATGGAGTCTGAAGATCCTACAGTGTCATTCCTCTGTGGAGGGATGGACCCTTTTGGTGGTCTCACTTGGGGCTTTTCATCCTGAAGGAGGTCGTGGGGAGACCTTCTTGCTCTCTACAACTCCCTGAAATGAGGCTGGAGTGAGGTGGGGGTTGGCTTCTTCTCCCCAGTGATGGAACAAGAGGGAATGGGTTCAAGTTGCACCAGGGGAGGTTCAGATTAAATAGCAGGAAAAATTCCTTCCCTGAAAGAGTGCTGAAGCATTGGAACAGGTTGCCCAGGGAGGTGGTGGAGTTGCCATCCCTGGAAGTATTAAAAAAACCCATACATTTCCTCAGGACGTGATTTAGTGGTTAAGGGGATGCAGGAATGATGGTTGGACTTGGTGATCTTGAAGTTCTTTTCCAACCATGTTAATCCCATTATTTTATGTTGCTAAGTATGAAATTTGCCTAATACTCATGTAATAACATTTCACACAGGGTTAATGAATATAACTCCTTAGTTTTGCTTGGTGAGTTGTCATGCTGAGGAACTGCTGAGAAATTCCAAGTTTCAGCTGGGAAAGAACTACAGGCTCAAAATAATGACCCACTTTGGTGCTCAGCTCTATCCCTGGCTTTCCTTGGCTTAGTCACAAATTACTTTTTCAACTCTTGTAAGTCTATTATTGGCAATGAACACTGGTGCCAACTTCACAGCTTTACCAAGTAATTCAGGAGGTCACTTAGATGTTAACAGTGATCTCCATTAGCACAGAACTACTCAAAAAAAAAAAAAAAAAAAAAAAGAAGAGAAGAAGAAATATAAGAAGAAGAAGAGAAGAAGAAATATAATATAAGACTGAGTTCTCATCATGGTTTAATTTCCTACTTCTGTTCCCAAAAGAGGACCTAATCTGGTTAGGGTGGACGAGGTGGTTGCAAACAAATATTGGAAATCAACCTGAATTTCTGAAAGAAGCTGCAGGCTTATAAATCATCCCTCAAAACTACTTTGCCTGGAAAGGTCCTGTGCATTTTAAATGTTGAAGGGTAGTTTTAATCTGGATGGTCTTTACAAGACCTTCATGTTTTCCTTGGGCTGTCTTAAGTGACAATCCAGGAAGACCTCATTAGAACTCCTGGATATTTTAAAAACAAACAAAAGAAACAAAACCACAAAACCAAGCAAACAAAAAAACCAAACCAAAACCAAAGAAAGAAAAGAAAAAAGAACAAAGAAAGAAAAAAAAAGAACTAAAAAAAAAAATCAGAACAAGAGAAGGTGATTCCAGGAGAAGTCTTTTCAAGGTGATTCCAAGGGAAGTCTCTTCAAGCAGTACAGGGACTTTGTATCTCTGTAGATGACTTCATGACCATCATGATGTTAAAAATATATAATGCAATGAGATATTTGAAAAGATCTGGGTCAAGGTGACAATGCTTCAGGCAATGCATTTATGCTGAAGGAAACAACAATATCCACAAGAGAAAGCCTGAACCTGGAGTAGTTAGAGCTGTCCAAAGGTTGAGCTCTCATCTTGACACCCAAAGGTTTCTTTTTCAGACACTTCTACCCAAGTAACATGAAGCCTTGCAAACTTCTCCATGAATCTGTGAAGTGGCACAGGATGAGCCCAAGTGATGCCAGGGATATGTGGCTGAAAGGTGATGCCAACAATCTGTCTTCTCATATTTTGTTTCCTATGTTACCTGGGGATAAAACTCCATTGCTCTTCCCTTTGCTGCTGTAGCCACTTATCAACTGTGGTCAAAAAACCATTGGGATAAGGCAGCTGATTCCCTTCTGGATGTCCACAATATGTTTCATTTTGTTCCTGAATGGTTAAAACCCTTTAATTCAAACGTTTGACTGGCTGCATGGATAGAATTGTTTAATGTATATGTGCACATACAGAATATCTGGAAAAATCATAGGAATGAAATGTAATATCCAGTAGGACCCAGGGGAGTGAGAGAAAACTTCCTGAAATTAAAAACATGCTCATTTGAATCATTTTCTATAGGACTTCTCGTGCTGTTAAGTCATCATCCAATCACTACATTAATTGACTTCACTTTAAATGATGACTTCTCTTTTCTTTTCATATATTAAGTCTAATTAAAAGGAATTAGTCATGAGAGTGACAAATTTTTAACTAACTACAAAATTTCTTCATGTAGCATTTATTAGATAAGTGAAAGATGGCAGGAGTTTTAACCAAAATAGCAAATTCAGCAAAACTAATGTCTTGGCATCAAAATTCATGCTTAAAACTAAGCCATTGTTTTGTTAGGGGTATTCTTTACTTCTTCTCAAATAACATTGCTGTTTATTATTTTTTTTTCTGTACTTTCTTTTGGTTATGCTGGGAGAATAAAGAAATTGCATAATAGTGAGTAATAAAATCTGTCACTCTTCTGAGTAATGCCTTGGAATTAGAAGAAATAAAAGTAAAGTAAGTACAATGGTGTGTGGTGTGCAGGGCTGGGGGTGTATTGTTGCTCTTAAAGGTTTTTTATATTAATAATGATGTTGAACTTTCAATGCTTAAAGGTTCTTCTTCAATTAGCATCCAAAGATGTCGAGGTTTATCTGTACTTAGAGTTCCACATGCTGCCACAGCTATATAAATCTTTCAGAGAGAGAGAGTTGGGATGTACCCAAATCTTTCATCACTAAATCTACAAGCTGCAAGCAGGAGAGTTTTGGGGAAAAAAAAATAAAAATCTTTCAGCTGCTAAAACTCTGAGAGTCTTTGCAATCCAGACACTAGATGGCTGAGTTCCCTTCTGAAATGTTCCTGTACATTAGGTCAGGCTCTGCAATAAACACCAGTGGGATTTATTCTGTCTCTTTTCAGGACTGGTAGCTCCCCAAAACTGACCTTGCTGATCCCATTCTGCTGCTTTTGCTGCAGAAGCACCTGAGAATGCCAGAGCAGTGGATTGAAGGGATTTTGTTTGAAATAATTGTTCTGGGTCCAGTTCTGGAGTCCCCAGCATCAGAAGGACACAGAGCTCCTGGGACATGTCCAGAGGAGGCATTGAAATGCTCAGAGGATTGGAGCAGCTCCCTGGGAAGCCAGGCTGAGGGATTGGGGTTGTTCAGCCTGGAGAAGAGGAGGCTCCAAGGTGACCTTAGAGCAACCTCCCAATATCTGAAGGGGCTACAAGAAAGCTGGGGGAGGGCTTTGGACATGGGGGTGTAGGGAGAGGACAAGGGGAAATGGGTTAAAACTTGAAGAGGGGAGATTGAGGTTGGACATGAGGAAGAACATTTGAGGGTGGTGAAATCCTGGAACAGGTTGCCCAAGGAAGTTGTGGCTGCCTCATCCCTGGCAGTGTCTCAGGTCAGGTTGGATGGGGCTTGGAGCAACCTGGGCTGGTGGGAGGTGTCCCTGACCCAAAAACTCTGATGAAGTCCAAGGCTGTGTTTCAGTGCATCCCCAGAGCCATGAACACCTCTTTTCTCACATTATATCCTATAACCAGTCCCTTGCTGGGTTTATCCAGAGTCAGGAGTATTAACCCTTTACAGCCTCTCCCATTCTGGAGCAGATGGCTCTGATGGGGCCAGGCCTGGGGATTTGGGAAGATGGATTTTCCCCAGCCTTGGGCACTGTGCTGGAGGATCTTCCCCAGGACTGGGGATGCTGAGAGCCACCTGCAGCTGCTCAGTGAAATTAGAATTCTCATTAACCAGCATTTAATGAACACGCTAATTGCCAGCTACTTATGAAGTGCTCAAGAGTGGCAGACTTGCTGAGCAATGCTGGTGATCCAGGAACTTCCAGTTCCTTGGAAGTGTAGCTGATTTTTGCATTCTTCCTCATTTAGACAAATGACACCTTTTTCAAAGACCAACAAACCATAAATCCCGATTCTCAGTTTATTCTCCTGTCTATCCTTCTCTTAGAGATTGGAGGGAAGTTTGAGTCTATCACCTCTACTTTAAAATTAACTTGAAATTACTGCCACTTTTTGGAAACCCTTTCTTAATTCTAGTCTAAAGCCAACTACAATTTTTAGTTATTTCATTCAGGAACACTTCCTCTTGGAAGACTCTGAACTACCTCCACAATATCTCATATATCCTGTTAAAGTAGGACAAACTACACAAAAATATCCAGTTCTTATCCACTTTACTTGGCTGCTGTGATTTTGCACTCTAAATTTCATAGCTCTTTCTTTGGAAAGAAGGCTTGACAGTATTTTAACGCTGTTCTTCTAGTGATGCTGTATTTTCATAGCTGTCTTCATGATACAGCATGCAGAGACATGATTTCAAATTAAAAAATGAATCAGATAAATATATGTTGCATTATTGTCTCAACAATTTTATTAGAGGGTTTCTCTAAAGACTTGTGGCCATGTCCATCTAAATTATTTCTGGTCCCTTCAGTTTATCTGTATGAAAAACTTACCTTGGCTGTCTTAATGAATTTTGAGCACTCACTCTGGAATTTAGGATCTCTGTAATGGGAACTTTTTTATTATGGATTCCAGCATCATTCTTTTGATTTCCCTAAACAAAGCAATCAACAAAAAAGTAGAATTTCTATTCCAGTGGGAAAAGCATTGAATAATGTTGCCTGTAAGTCTATTTTTAGGGTGACTGCAATGCAAAGACACAGTTCACTGAAAATCTTTCCCTCCCCATTGAAAATATCATTTAATGCTCTGAGTAAGGTTACAATAGGTGTAGGATGTGTCTCTGCTTCTTTGCATGGCAGCAGCTTCCATCCAGAAGGCTCATGGTTAGAATCCAGTGAAACCCAAGCAGGTTGTATCATCATGGATTTCTTCTTCAGCTAGGCATGAAATGTCGCAGACAACACTAAGCTGGGGGGGAGTGTGGATCAGCTGGAAGGCAGGAGGGCTCTGCAGAGGGACCTGGACAGACTGGAGAGTTGGGATGATTCCAATGGGATGAGGTTCAACAAAGCCAAGTGCTGGGTCCTGCACTTTGGCCACAACAACCCCATGGGCACAGAGTGGCTGAGAGCAGCCAGGCAGAAAGGGACCTGGGAGTCTGAATTGACAGGAAGCTGAACATGAGCCAGCAGTGTGCCCAGGTGGCCAAGAAGGCCAATGGCATCCTGGCCTGGATCTGGAACAGTGTGGCCAGCAGGTCCAGGGAAGGGATTCTGCCCCTGTACTCAGCTCTGGTGAGGCCACAGCTTGAGTCCTGTATCCAGTTCTGGGCCCCTCAGCCCCTCAGGAAAGAGATTGAGGTGCTGGAGCAGGTCCAAAGGAGGCAACTGGGCTGATGAAGGGACTCGAGCACAGACCCTATGAAGAGAGGCTGAGGGATCTAGGGCTGTTCAGCCTAAAGAAGAGGAGGCTCAGGGGAGACCTCATCACTCTCCACAACTCCCGGAAAGGAGGTTGGAGACAGGGGGGGATTGGGCTCTTTTCCCAGATGACTTTCAACAAGACAGGAGGGCACGGTCTTAAGTTATGTCAGGGGACGTTTAGGTCGGATATTAGAAAGAATTTCTTTATGGAGAGAGTGATCAGACATTGGAATGGGCTGCCCAGGGAAGTAGTGGATTCTCCGTGTCTGGGGATACTTAAAAAGAGACTGGATGTGGCACTCAGTGCCATGGGCTGGGAACTGCAGCGGCGGTTCAAGGGTTGGACTTGATGATCTCTGAGGTCCCTTCCAACCCAGCCAATTGTATGATTCTATGATTCTATGAAATCTCCTCAAAAAGAGAAGAGGTGTCTTTGACAAGACCTACTTTGCAGGGAACAATGTCATCTGGTGCTGTAGTGTTATTTTTAACTTTTCTCTTTTGGATAAGCTACTGAGTTAACAGGGATTTTACTTCCTGAAGATCACAGAAGCACAGAATGGTTTAGGTTGGCAAAGACCTTAGAGATCATCTACTCCAACCTCCCTGCCATGGCTTTTCATCCAGGGATGCTTTTCATCCAGAGAAGGTTATTTAAGGCTCATCCATCCTGGCCCTGAACACTTCCAGAGAAGGAGCATCCATATATTCTCTGGGCAATTGATTTTTCCACCCTCATAGTGAAGAACTTCTTCCTAAGATCCAGTTTCAACCTCTTCTCCTTCAGAATTCATGTTGGATATTCAATATTTTTCTCTTTTCCCTTTTCAGTTTAATATGTTTTTGTATCTCAGCATTCTCTGTTCTGGCTGCACTGGGATATGTTATCTAGAAGAAATTTCCATAAGAATGTTACTGGGAGATTGGGGCCAAGGAAGGTCACCTTCATGAACCAGCTTCTGGTGACCTCCACACTCCTTACACAAAAAACAAATATGGATTTGTGCAAGCTCTGAAAAGCAAGGTTCAAACTGCAGGTTGCAGGAGTGTTGTAGGGATGTGGCATAGAATGGTTTGGGTTGGAAGGGACCTTAAAGATGATCTAATTCCAACCTTCCTGCCATGGACAGGGATGCCTTTCATCTAGACAAGTTTACTCAAGGCTCATCCACCGTGGCCTTGAACACTTCCAGGGAGGGAGCATCCACAAATTTTCTGGGCAATTTATTTTCACAACCCTCATAGTGAAGAACTTCTTCTTAAGTTCCAGTCTAAACCTCTTCTCCTTCAGTTTAAAACCCTTTTCCCTTGTCCTATCACTGGACACGCTTATGGAAAGTCCCTCTCCACCCTTCCTGTAGGTTCCCTTCAGGGATTGGAAGACAGCTCTTAGGTCCCCCCAAAATCTTCTCTTCCTCAGGCTGAACAATCCCAGCTCCTTCAGCCTCTCCTCATACCAGAGATGCTCCAGCCCCTGGATCATCCTTGTGGCCATCTTCTGGACTCATCCCTCCAGATCTGTGTCCTTCTCATGGTGGGAACACCAGAACTGGACACAACATTCAAGGTAAAGATCAGTCATTGCTGTCCAGCATATAACTCCATTAATTATCTACAACCTTCACTAAGTATCTACAAACCCTCAAGTCCCATGAAATGTCTCCACTTTCCAAAATGTGTTAAAATAAATGAAATTCCCAACACCTTCCAACACTAGGTAGATTTTTCTAAGAAGATGGAGAATCAACTCACATGCTGCAATAGTTCTGAAAGCTTTCATTGCAACACCTGGGGCCTGAACTGGTAAAAATATTTCAAGCTCAACTTGACTCTATTGGGACATTTACTGCCAAGATGGGACACAGAAATATGGGGGCACTGGGAATTCTGCAACACTGTGTATTTGGGCTGTAGGATTGGGAATCACCAAGGATGGGGGAATTTTGCTGCATACAGGTCTTTCAACCCTTTCTCAATGTAAAGGAATTGGTGGCTACATTTTGCCTGACCCAAGGTGTGTCTTGTCTCAAACAACAAACCCCACATCAGGCTTAGGAAAATGGAACAGATCAAAAGATTCTGTTTTCTCCATGATAGAGATGTGTAGCGGGAGGAGCCATTCTTGCTCCTGATGCTCGACGAGCTGCTGGTCTCTTCCAGGACTCCAGCCACCACACAGCGCTTCCAGGGTAGAAATGTAGTGGGAAGAGCCTTTCTTGCTCCAGAGGCTCGACGAGCTGCTGGCCTCTCCATGCCTCGCACCAGAGTGAGCTGAGGTTTTCTCTGTGGGTGTGTGTTCCACCTTTATTGGCCCCCTGGCCTTGCTCATGCCCAATAGGGGCCTGTCCTAATCAGGCACAGGTGGACTCACACCCACTCTTTGGCAACTCAAGGCACCTGGTTTGTCTTCTCTACAGAGATGGGTGGCTGAGGAACTGTTGCAGGGAAAATGTGCTCTGCAAACTCAGGAGAGAGGGTTATTTTCCACTCCCATGTACCCATGATCCAGAAGCAAAGTGAAGGTTAAATGCTGTGCCCCTTTCACCCCTGTTGCTCTGGGCATGGGTAGAGAAATGCAATTTTCTTCTCAGCACATTGGAGCTGTGAATTCCTTCATCTGTTTGCTCTTTCTGCAGCAGCACTTCCATTTAGTAAATAACCTGGGGAGGGGAGCAATGAAAGTAGTGAGGCAAAGCCAAGTTATTATGAACCCGTTGAAGTGTATGAAGGCACTAAAATGGGAGATGGGAGGGAAAAAGAAAAGGGAATGTCCCAGGGGCACATTTCATTGTTCAGTTTGTGTCATATTGAATCACTTACAAATAAACTGTCATCTTAAGAGCTACAGACACTTACACACACAAAAAAAAAAAATTAAAACAACAGCTTCCCTAATATTACAGACAGTATTTTTGTAGTTTTATGCATTTGCAGTCCTGAAAATTGAGTTGAGTCCATGCCTTGGCAGTGACTTCATTGCTGGATATTCAATATTTCCCTTTTTTTTCCCTTTTCAGTTTAGCATGTTTTTATATATCAGCATTCTTTGTTCTGACTTCACTGGGATATACTATCTTGGAGAAATTTCCACAAGGCTGTTACTAGGAGATTGGGGCCATGAACCAGCTTCTGGTGACCTCCACATTCTTTGCACAAAAACAAATATGGATTTGTGCAAGCTCTGAAAAGCAAGGTTCAAACTGCAGGTTGCAGGAGTGTTGTAGGGATGTGGCATGGAATGGTTTGGGTTGGAAGGGACCTTAAAGACAGCTAATTCCAACCTCCTTTCCACGGACAGGGATGCCTTTCATCTGTCCAAGGTTACTCAAGGCTCATCCATCCTGGCCTTGAACAAACACTTCCAGGGAGGGAGCATTCACAAATTCTCTGGGCAATTTATTTTTCCATCCTCATAGTGAAGAACTTCTTCCTAGGATCCAGTTTCAACCTCTTCTCCTTCAGACTTCACTGTTGGATATTCAATATTTTTCCTTTTTTCCCTTTTCAGTTTAGCATGTTTTTATATCTCAGCATTCTCTGTTCTGACTGCGCTGGGATATGTTATCTTGGAGAAATTTCCACAAGGCTGTTACTGGGAGATTGGGGCCATGAACCAGCTTCTGGTGACCTCCACACTCTTTGTACAAAAACAAATATGGATTTGTGCAAGCTCTAAAAAGCAAGGATCAAACTGCAGGTTGCAGGAGTGTTGTAGGGATGTGGCATGGAATGGTTTGGGTTGGAAGGGACCTTAAAGACAGCTAATTCCAACCTCCTTTCCACGGACAGGGATGCCTTTCATCTGTCCAAGGTTACTCAAGGCTCATCCATCCTGGCCTTGAACAAACACTTCCAGGGAGGGAGCATTCACAAATTCTCTGGGCAATTTATTTTTCCATCCTCATAGTGAAGAACTTCTTCCTAGGATCCAGTTTCAACCTCTTCTCCTTCAGACTTCACTGTTGGATATTCAATATTTTTCTTTTTTTCCCTTTTCAGTTTAGCATGTTTTTATATCTCAGCATTCTCTGTTCTGACTGCGCTGGGATATGTTATCTTGGAGAAATTTCCACAAGGCTGTTACTAGGAGATTGGGGCCATGAACCAGCTTCTGGTGACCTCCACACTCTTTGTACAAAAACAAATATGGATTTGTGCAAGCTCTGAAAAGCAAGGATCAAACTGCAGGTTGCAGGAGTGTTGTAGGGATGTGGCATGGAATGGTTTGGGTTGGAAGGGACCTTAAAGATGATCTAATTCCAACCTCTCTGCCACGGGCAGGGATCCCTTTCATCTGTCCAAGGTTACTCAAGGCTCATCCACCCTGGCCTTGAACACTTCCAGGGAGGGAGCACCCACAAATTTTCTGGGCAATTTATATTTTCCACCCTCATACTGAAGAACTTCTTCTTAAGCTCCAGTCTAAACCTCTCCTAGTTCAGAATTCACTGTTGGATATTCAATATTTTTCTTTTTTTCCCTTTTCAGTTTAGCATGTTTTTATATCTCAGCATTCCCTGTTCTGACTGCACTGGGGTATATTATCTTGGAGAAATTTCCACAAGACTGTTACTGGGAGATTGGGGCCAAGGAAGGTCACCTCATCATGAATCAGCTTTTGGTGACCATCCACACTCTTTGCACAAATATGGATTTGTGCAAGCTCTGAAAAGAAAGGTTCAAACTGCAGGTTGCAGGAGTGTTGTAGGGATGTGGCATGGAATGGTTTGGGTTGGAAGGGACCTTAAAGATGATCTAATTCCAACCTCCCTGGGCAGTGATGCCTTTCATCTGTCCAAGGTTACTCAAGGCTCCTTCATCCTGACCTTGACCAAACACTTCCAGGGAGGGAGCATTCACAAATTTTCTGGGCAATTTATTTTTACCACCCTCATAGTGAAGAACTTCTTCTTAAGCTCCAGTCTAAACCTCTCCTCCTTCAGAATTCACTGTTGGATCCTCAATATTTTTCTTTTTTCCCTTTTCAGCTTAGCATGTTGTCATATCTCAGCATTCTTTGTTCTGACTGCACCAGGGTATATTATCTTGGAGAAATTTCCACAAGACTGTTACTGGGAGACTGGGACCAAGGAACCATGAACCAGCTTCTGGTGACCTCCACACTCTTTGTACAAAAACAAATATGGATTTGTGCAAGCTCTGAAAAGCAAGGATCAAACTGCAGGTTGCAGGAGTGTTATAGGGATGTGGCATGGAATGGTTTGGGTTGGAAGGGACCTTAAAGACAGCTAATTCCAACCTCCTTTCCACGGACAGGGATGCCTTTCATCTGTCCAAGGTTACTCAAGGCTCATCCATCCTGGCCTTGAACAAACACTTCCAGGGAGGGAGCATTCACAAATTCTCTGGGCAATTTATTTTTCCATCCTCATAGTGAAGAACTTCTTCCTAGGATCCAGTTTCAACCTCTTCTCCTTCAGACTTCACTGTTGGATATTCAGTATTTTTCTTTTTTCCCTTTGAAGTTTAGTATGTTTTTATATCTCAGCATTCTCTATTCTGACTGCACTGGGGTATATTATCTGGAAGAAACTTCCACAAGACTGTTACTGGGAGACTGGGGCAAAGGAAGGTCACCTAATTATGAATCAGCTTTTGGTGACCACCCACACCCTTTGCACAAATATGGATTTGAGCAAGGTCTGAAAAGCAAGGTTCAAACTGCAGGTTGCAGGAGTGTTGTAGGGATGCGTCATAGAATGGTTTGTGTTGGAAGGGACCTTAAAGACAGCTAATTCCAACCTCCTTTCCACGGACAGGGATGCCTTTCATCTGTCCAAGGTTACTCAAGGCTCATCCATCCTGGCCTTGAACAAACACTTCCAGGGAGGGAGCATTCACAAATTCTCTGAGCAATTTATTTTTCCATCCTCATAGTGAAGAACTTCTTCCTAGGATCCAGTCTAAACCTCTCCTCCTTCAGAATTCACTGTTGGATCCTCAATATTTTTCTTTTTTCCCTTTTCAGTTTAGCATGTTTTCATATCTCAGCATTCTTTGTTCTGACTGCACCAGGGTATATTATCTTGGAGAAATTTCCACAAGACTGTTACTGGGAGACTGGGACCAAGGAACCATGAACCAGCTTCTGGTGACCTCCACACTCTTTGTACAAAAACAAATATGGATTTGTGCAAGCTCTGAAAAGCAAGGATCAAACTGCAGGTTGCAGGAGTGTTGTAGGGATGTGGCACGGAATGGTTTGGGTTGGAAGGGACCTTAAAGATGATCTAATTCCAACCTCTCTGCCACGGGCAGGGATGCCTTTCATCTGTCCAAGGTTACTCAAGGCTCATCCACCCTGGCCTTGAACACTTCCAGGGAGGGAGCACCCACAAATTTTCTGGGCAATTTATATTTTCCACCCTCATACTGAAGAACTTCTTCTTAAGCTCCAGTCTAAACCTCTCCTAGTTCAGAATTCACTGTTGGATATTCAATATTTTTCTTTTTTTCCCTTTTCAGTTTAGCATGTTTTTATATCTCAGCATTCCCTGTTCTGACTGCACTGGGGTATATTATCCTGGAGAAATTTCCACAAGACTGTTACTGGGAGACTGGGGCCAAGGAAGGTCACCTCATCATGAACCAGATTCTGGTGACCTCCACACTCCTTGCACAAAAAACAAATATGGATTTATGCAAGCTCTGAAAAGCAAGGGTCAAACTGCAGGTTGTAGGAGTGTTGTAGGGATGTGGCATGGAATGGTTTGGGTTGGAAGGGACCTTAAAGGTGATCTAATTCCAACCTTCCTGTCATGGGCAGACACACCTTCCAGGTTTTTCAGAGTCCCATCTAATCTGGCTTTGAACACTTCCAGGGAGGGAGCATCCACGATTAATCTGGGTGATCTCAGTGTCTCCCCACCCTCACAGAAAAGAATTTCAGCCTAATGCCTAATCTAAATCTCCTCTTCAAGTCTGAAAACATTCTCTCTCATCTATTCACTAAATTCCCTAATGAAAAGCCCTTCCCTATCTTTCTTGTTGTCCCTTATGCCCTACTTTGGTGGGTACCACAAGAAGCAATTCCTAACTCTAAGATGAGTCAAACTGTAAAATAAATTGCCCAGAAGCTGCAGTCTCCATCCACAAAGGTGTCTTTCAGAAATGAGGACAGACATGTAAAGAAGGAAAGAAAAGTCAAGCACCTTTGTTATTTTTGCTCTGAGTTTTAGCCTCCCTTCAGATGAAAATGACTGCAAAATAGAATTTGATCTCACTTCCTATTTACTGGGGCTGAACAAAAAAGACTTGATCACCATCAGAGAAAACTTTCAAGGTTAGGTAAGCTGTGCCAGGCACCACTGAGAGCAAAAAGGTTTGGACTTTTCCATCATTTCGTAGTGTGCTACAGACACAGATTTGATTTTCTCATCTTTGCACAGATCAGAAGTCACACTTGAGCTGTAAACACCCCCTATCAAGTTAAGGGAAGAAAAAAAGAATTTTTCCTCCTAAAATATTCTTCCAGGCTCCTGAAGACCATAAAACCCCATCCAGACAGCCCTCAGGAATCTACTTTCCAACAATAAAGTGGATACCAATTCTTGGCTATTTTTATATCCATTTTGATAAGCAAACAAGAGCTCCCATTTTCTCAGACGGGGTTTTGACATCACCTACTTTGCCTGTGAAATGTGAAGATATTTTTCTCCCTTGTGTGCTGCATGTTTAGCCTGTGCTCTACTTAGAAAAAAAAGCAGAAATAGAGGTGTGCATGATGCCTGGATTTCAGCAAAGCCTTTGACACCGTCCCCCATAGCATTCTCCTGAAAAAGCTGTCAGCCCACAGCTTGGACAGGAGCACCCTGTGCTGGGTTAGGAACTGGCTGGAGGGCCGGGCCCAGAGAGTGGTGGTGAACGGAGCTGCATCCAGTTGGCGGCCGGTCACCAGTGGTGTCCCCCAGGGATCAGTATTGGGCCCAGTTCTGTTTAAGATCTTTATCGACGACTTAGACGAAGGAATTGAGTCCATCATCAGCAAATTCGCAGATGACACCAAGCTGGGAGGAAGTGTGGACCAACTCGAAGGCAGGAGGGCTCTGCAGAGGGACCTGGACAGACTGGAGAGTTGGGCTGATTCCAGTGGGATGAGGTTCAACAAGGCCAAGTGCCGGGTCCTGCACTTTGGCCACAACAACCCCATGCAGCGCTCCAGGCTGGGCACAGAGTGGCTGGAGAGCAGCCAGGCAGAAAGGGACCTGGGAGTCTGAATTGAGAGGAAGCTGAACATGAGCCAGCAGTGTGCCCAGGTGGCCAAGAAGGCCAATGGCATCCTGGCCTGTATCAGAAACAGCATCACCAGCAGGTCAAGGGAGGTGATTCTTCCCCTGTACTCAGTGCTGGTGAGGCCACACCTCGAGTCCTGTGTCCAGTTCTGGGCCCCTCAGTTTAAGAAGGATGTAGAGGTCCTGGAACAGGTCCAAAGGAGGGCAACCAGGCTGGTGAAGGGACTCGAGCACAGGCCCTATGAGGAGAGGCTGAGAGAGCTGGGGCTGTTCAGCCTGAAGAAGAGGAGGCTCAGGGGAGACCTCATTGCTGTCTACAACTACCTGAAAGGAGGCTGTAGCGAGGTGGGAACTGGACTCTTTTCACAGACGACCTTTAACAAGACAAGAGGACACAGTCTTAAGTTGTGCCAGGGGAGGTTTAGGTTAGATACTAGAAAGAATTTCTTTACGGAGAGGGTGATTAGGCTATGGAATGGACTGCCTGGTGAGGTGGTGGATTCTCCGTCCCTGGAGACATTTAAAAAAAGACTGGATGTGGCACTCAGTGCCATGGTCTAGCAACTGCTCCGGTGGGTCAAGGGTTGGACTAGATGATCTCTGAGGTCCCTTCCAACCCGGCTAATTCTATGTCATAGAGGAAAGTCTAATATGCCTGTAAATCTCCTTTTAGAAGACAGAAATCCCAGTTCCTTAAGAACCTCCAAGTCCACTCCATAAATCTCTGTTGGGAATCTTAACTCTGCAGACCACAGCTTTTGAAATTAAGCTGAAAAAGTGGGGCAACACAACATTATTTTATATTATTCTTAAGTGTTTTCTTTGTATCTTCCTGACTTGCTCTCATATTTTCTGCAATTTCCACATCATGCTAGCTGACCAGAAAATTTATTAAAGATTACATGGGGAATACTGAAATGAACTGCTAATCACACTGAATATTGGTGTTTGAGGGACTAATAGACTTCCAAATAATTTCTAGAAATGGGTAATTTTATCAGAAGGGACAAAAAAGTGACATAAACTCCATTCAAATCCTGTGTCTTCATTCCTGAGAAACAGATATTGCAACACAGATATTAAGCTCCTTAATATGAAAGCTACGTGGCAAATTTATTTAGATTTTAATTTCTATTTTTGTGATCTGTAGTATCTGTTGATAAGAAAAAGCCCGATAGCATGTTTTATAAAGAGTCTGATCAAATGATGGTTTTGTCTGGTAAACTAAAAAATAGATAAGTCACTCAAAGAGACTGTTTCATTTCAGTGCTCAGTTTTTGATTATTCTTAAAAATTGAACAGATGTGATTTCCAATCAGAAAATAAAGATTTTATTTTTAAATATAAAGAGATTCATCTCCTACAGATTTTGTGCTTCCTGCTAAGACTTTTTTTTTGTCTGTCTGAGATCAGATAATGTGTGAAAATACCAAAAACTCCACAATTATTTTAATTTGCCAAGCTGGCATTTTCTCAACCCAAGAATTTAGATTTAGTGGAAACCTTTGGTGGAAAGAATGTTTCTGGGCTGAACCCTGACACTAAGGGCTCTTCAGAGCTGTGACCTCCACATCAACCTGCCTGGTATTATAATGAGATTTAAGAGCTACTATGTTATCAATAAAAAGAAATAAACTCTCTATTTGCTGTCAGTATAGTTTGTATTAGTTGAATTTCTTAAAATGTTAAATTGAGGAATGAAAATCTGCAGTCTATGCTCTGTCCTGAAGAAATTCCTGTGTGTCTCTGATGCTTACATGCAAAGAATTGGTGGAACATCATCTTCATCACCATCATTGTCCATAAAAGATGACCCAAGGATCATGTTTATTCAAGTTTTAGGGCTTGGAGCAACATGGTCTAGTGGAAGGTTTCTCTTTCCATGCAGGGGGGTTGAAATTAGGTGATTTTACTGTCCCTTCCAACCAAAACCATGTTCTGATTCTATGAAGGCAGAGATATGATGTGACTCTTGAAGGTCTCTGGTTCAGGTTTAACCCAGCTGGATGAGTTAACAGTATTGGGTTGGCTACATTTTCATGGAATCCAGTCTTAAGACCATGAAGAAACAATCTGTACTCTTCACTGCAGCTAAAATCTGCTATTTAAACTTAGATTTTGCAGCATTTTCTCTTTCATATGCTGCCTTTCCACTTAAATGTACCCTGAACTATTGCCAAAGAAAGGAGTGTTGAAATTTCCTCGAAATGCAAATTATCTTCTTCAGCTTTAATAAGGCTCCTGTCATCTGAATTAGCAGTTGATTGCATTAAACAGAATGAACTCAAATCCATTGCCCTTTCCACAAACCATCCCTGCAAGGACATACCGAGTTGAGCAAAAAGCCTCCAAGTTGTTGAAACCCTTGGGAGCTCCTCCTTTTTAAAAACCTCCAGGAGAAATATGCTCCTAAGAGGGAGAATATTAGGGAGGAACAGACAAGAGAAATGGCCAGAACTGACCAAACAGAGGATTCCATCCCATCCACCTCATCCTCAGGAGAAATTGGAGGGATCACCAGGGTCAAAGCCCTTCCTGCTTCCCCTTCTTTCCCTCTCCCTGTTTGCTTGGGCCTCCTGGGAGGATTCCATCCCTTCCTCTGCCTGTGCTCCTGATCCATGCCAGCCTGAATCTGTGTGTCCCTGCCTCCAGCTCCCCACTGCTGCTGACCCCAGGAGTCCAGCCTGGACTTTTCCCAGGGCTGCCCTGCAGCCTGGGTGGGGATGGGAGAGTTATTGGGGGAAAGAGGGGAGCAACCTGGGATCCATTTTCCTGGATATTTGTATAGATTTAGTCATTTTATCCTATTTCTCATTCCTGTTCCATTAAAGCTGTGTAGTTTAGTTTCCAACCCATCAGTCTCTCTCCCTTATTCTCTCTCCTTTCTTTATCAGGGAGGGGAGGGGCATTAATAGGGAGCATCTGGTATTTGGTTTAATTGCTGGGACAGTGTTAAACCTTGACATTGATCAAATGGAGAAACCCACCCGGGACAAGAGCAGGTCTGAGATTTCTCTGCTCAGAGTTATCCCAGAAATGGGGAGATGAGAGGGTAGAGTTAAAAAATTAAAAAATCACAGAATTCTGTTGGAAGGAACATTAAAGATCATTCAGTTCCACATCCTAATCATCAGCAAGGACACCTTACACTAGACGAGGTTGCTCCAAGCCCCATCCAACCTGGCCTTGGACACTGCCAGGGATGGAGCAGCCACAGCTGCTCCCTCCACAGTGAGGGATCACTGGCCCAGGATGCTCCTTGATGTGTTCCTGTGTTCCTGTCCTGGGTCATCCTGCTTTGGCAGGAGGTCTGAATGATGTCTAGAGGTCCCTTCCAACTCCTAACATTCTATGATTCCTATTGCATGAAAGCCTTTGTGAATGCATCAGTGATTTATCCATGGAAAAAGTCTCCCCCAGCATGATCCATAGAATCAGGATTTTCAGGGTTGGAGGGGACCTTAAAGCTCATCTAGGTCCCAACCCCCTGCCATGGGCAGGGACACTTCCTACCAGATCATGTTGCTCAGAGCCTCATCCTTAAAACCTCCAGGGATGGGACTTCAGGCTGTTGGCATGTTGGGAATCACACACCCTCTGACCTTGCAATGTTCCTGCCTGAGAGTGAGATGAAAAAATTGTTCAGGTGGGGACTGGAAGGACTCATTGCTCCAATTTCTCCTCCAGATCTGAGTTTCAGAGATTCGTGCCTGGTTTCTCGTCCTAAAAACCCTGGGTATAATTAGACAACCCCAGAGCCAACAGTGTCTGCCAGATTTGCTGAAGATGCAGAGGGAAGCACATGTCAGTCACCCACCAGGAAGGTTGTCCCCACAAAAAGGAGCAGTGTGCCATGTCCTAAATCTCATGTGGCCACCTACACCCGTGTGTGGGCTCTGCCTTCTCCTGGGGGAAGCCCAGCAGCTGCGTGTGGGGATTATTCCAATTAGTTTTTTATCTTGTCAGCTTGATTGTGATGCAGAGATCTGCTGGCATGTCCTTCATGACAGCTCTCTGCCAACTAAAGAGACTCCCCCTGCTACTGAGAAAATATCATCCATCTGCAAATCTACCCAGAGTTTTACAGATATTTGAGCCCTTCCACAGAATGAGTAATTTTTTTAATATTTGTTTAGAAATGTATGTATTTTTTGCCTGTGTATCTGTATCCCTCTCTGCACACAGCACTTGGCTGGCATTTTGGTTGGGTTTTATTAATCCCTATGTGTCATTAGCTAGCACCCTGTATCCTTCCATCTTAGGGATGAAACCCCCCTCTCAGATGAAACCCCAGGCTCTTTCTCCCAGGCTGAGTCAGAAGGAGGATGTTATTTTTGTGTTGCTGGAGAGCAAGTGAAGGGGGAGAATTGACTCTTACTGCCCATGTCACTCCAGAATGAATAATGAATCCTAGAATCATCGTGGTTGGAAAGGATCTTCAGGATCATCAAGCCCAACCATCAGCCCTACACTACCTTAACCCCTAAATCACCTCCTGAAGCATCAAATCTGCCTGGTTTTTGGGTACTCCCGGGGACTGCAACTCCCCCATCTCCCTGGGCAAACTGTTTCACCACTCTTTCAGGCAAGGAATTTTTCCTAATATTTAATCTGAACCTCCCCTGGTGTAACTTCAACCCATTACCTCTTGTCCTATCACTGGTCAATGGGGAAAAGATGCCAACACCCACCTCACTCCAGCCTCATTTCAGGGAGTTGTAAGGAGCAATAAAGTCTTCCTTCAGCCTCCTCTTCTCCAGACTGAACACTCCCATCTCTTTCAGCCTCACAAAACCTGTGATAATGGCTTTATAAGCCACAAAACCCATAAGAATGGTCCACAGCATCATCTCTAGGTATGGTGGGTCACACCCAGAGCTTCAGGAACAACATCCTTGTGAGGATGTGGCCTGAAATTCCAAAGCCAAAGGGGTTCCCAAAGTTCAGGGGTTGTGAGTTTCACTCTTAGGCATCACTGTGAGAGGGGAGATGCTGAGTGGTTTTGTCCATGTGCCCTGAGAAGTCACCTGGCTGCTAATGTCCCAATGTACCCACCAACCACCTCCTGCCAGTTGCTTTTTCTTGTGTTAGTGCTGGGAATATTAAGGGGCTTTCTAAACCCTGCAGAGATGCTAAAAGAACAGGTGGCTAAAAAAAAACCCATCAGACTCTATATTTTCAGGCAACACCCTGAAATTACCAGAGGTCTGCTCCTTATAGGCTGAAAGAACAGAGGGAAAACCAGCAGCAAACGCAGTGACTGCTGAGAGGAGCAGATGGGAAAAGACTTTTCCAAACTTTTCAGCTGCAACATCTTTTTTATTTTGTTATTTTTGTTTTTTTTTCTCTTCCCTCTGGCTCTTACTGGATGATTAGTAGTCCCATGTTTGGAATGTGTTTAAAATTAATAAATGCACAACCTTGCAGTTAATGGGATTTTTGGGAAGCAGTGATTTTTCTCGTCATCCCATTAGCCAGCAGGAGGACCTTTATTGGGGTTAGAAGGGAAGTTCACCCTTTAATCTAGGCTAAAATGCTTTGCTAAGAGAAAGATGGGGTTTGCACACAGAATTCTGTGATTCTGTGACCTGAAATAATCTACCAATTCAAATTGAGGACCACACTTCCCCCCTGCAATTGAATCTTCCCCCTTGCAACTGATTATATATGAAAGGAAAAAAAAAATCCCTTTGCCTCATAGCCTTATACTGAGAGTCTTTTTGGATGTGAAAAGCCTTAGTTCAAGAATTTTCCTTTTTGTTTTGTTTTGTTTTTTAGGGAAGAGGTGACTCTAAAATGCCCATGAGACAAAACCACCCTTTGCCACCAGCTCTAGGGAACAGCTCTAAGCCAGGGCCATGGGTACTAAAGTAGGCATCAAATAAGCCAGGGACCAATGAAATGATGAAGGACAAAGATTATTCATGGATTTAGTTATGCCTATTTCCTTAAGAGCTGTCAGCTATACTGATCTGCAATCTCCCCCTCACACTGCTCTTGGCTGAGCACTGATCCTGAAATAATCATCACTATTTAATAAGAAATCAATTAAAATGTTATTTAATAATAATAATAATGAAAATCTGATGATGTGCCAGGAGGTCTGATCACCCTCCTACCAAACCTCAGCTGCTCCAGACTTTCAGCATCCCCCCAAAATCAGCATCCCCTCAAAATCAACATCCCAGAGTAACAGGGAAGACTGATGAGGTTTCCACCCCACATTTCACCCCTCTAAAACTGCTGAAGCTTTTGAATCTCTGATGAGCAAATCTGGCAGGTGGCTTCATCTCATTCCTTGGGGATATTTCTGACTCTCCAGGGTCTTCTGACTCACAGATAAGTGCCTGGGGGGCTGCACTGCCCACTTGCTCAGTGGGGGAAGGCAGGTGGGCAAGGCAGAGCCCCAGCCTCATGAGAAAAAATATTTTTTTTTTGGTCGTGATTCATCCATGTTCTGCCTTGGAGGGAGAGGAGGCAGCAGCTTCAGTGAGTGGGAGTCACTCTGCTATTTTCTGTTTACAAGTTGCTCTCCCTGTCTTTTTCCCACCTGGGGGACAACAGTTTCAAAAACCATCGTGCAGTTATTTTGTGGCTAGAATTTTATTTCTTTTTTTTCCCTGTTGGAAATTGAAAGTTTGGAGAAACTGGAAAATAGAGAAGAGGGGGAAGGAGGAAGGACTTTTTTGGGGGGCAGGGATGGGCTATGTACTGGATACTCCTTACATCCAAACATCCAGCTTCTCTGGAGGGTTTATGAACACTAAAAGGTAGACACATGGCAACTTGAGACATGGGAGGGGAAGAACAAAACTTCATCTTCACATCTCAGACAGATGTTTCATCCAAGACACCACAGCCAGTGTCATTTCTGCTTAATAGGACCCAGATAAGTTATAATGACTCCCCAAGGGGAGATGTTTCTCCCCCCACCCCCAATCTGTCAATCTTCCCATAAATTTGGTTGTCACTCCAGTCCATTTCATGCTGGGTGCATTAAGCTGTGGTGAATCAATTGCATGGCTTGGGGCTGGGTTATTAGGGCCATTATCTTGTTTACTGCTTGTGGATCTCCCTGGCTTTAAAGCAATGCCCTTCTAACAACCCAGTAAAGGAGAAGTTCAGTTATTCCCATATTTCTCATGTCAAAAGGATTTGGGGTTCAGTTATTCCCATATTTCTCATGTCAAAATGATATGGGGTTCAGTTATTCCTATATTTCTCATGTCAAAAGGATTTGGGGTTCAACTATTCCCATATTTCTCATGTCAAAATGATATGGGGTTCAGTTATTCCCATATTTCTCATGTCAAAATGATTTTTTGGGGGGATGGATCCACCAAGGGTCTTTGCTCTGCCAGGATTATGTTGTCTGCACAGCTTGATTCTCTCCATGTTCCTTGGGAATGTCCCCCATCTATCTCCAAGAGAAAGTATCTCTGACACATGGCAGCCCCAGGTCTCTGTCATCCACAACTTTCAAGGTTCAAAACCTTTCCCAAAATACTCTCTGACTTGTTAAGAACAACTCGAGGAAATGAAAGAACCAGGCACTAAGAGGAACAGGGATTCTTGTGAAGGATGGAAGCAGATGAGTGAAGTGATGGCCTCCAACCTTGAGTATTGTGTCCAGTTCTGGTTTCCCCGCCATGAGAAGGACACAGATCTGCTGGAACAAATCCAGAGGATGGACACAAGGATGATCCAGGAGCTGGAGTACCTCTGGTATGAGGAGAGGCTGAAGGAGCTGAGATTGTTCAGCCTGAAGAAGAGAAGATTTTGGGAGGACCTTAGATCTGCCTTCCAATCCCTGAAGGGAACCTACAGGAAGGGTGGAGAGGGACTTTTCATAAGAGTGTCCAGCAACAGGACAAGGGGAAATTGTTTTAAACTGAAGGAGAAGAGGTTTAGACTGGATCTTAGGAAGAAGTTCTTCAGTATGAGAGTGGTGAAAAAAAATTGTCCAGCAAACAGATGAAGGAATTCACAGCTCCAATGTGCTGAGAAGAAAATTGCATTTCTCTACCCATGCCCAGAGCAACAGGGGTGAAAGGGGCACAGCATTTAACCTTCACTTTGCCTTCTTCTGGATCATGGGTACATGGGAGTGGAAAATAACCCCTCTCTCCTGAGATTGCAGAGCACATTTTCCCTGCAACAGTTCCTCAGCCACCCATCTCTATCATGGAGAAAACAGAATCTTTTGATCTGTTCCATTTTCCTAAGCCTGATGTGGGGTTTGTTATTTGAGACAGGACACACCTTGCATCAGGCAAAAAATAGCCACCAATTCCTTTAAATTCAAAAAGGGTTGAAAGACCTGGATGCAGCAAAATTCCCCCATCCTTGGTGATTCCCAATCCTACAGCCCAAATACACAGTGTTGCAGAATTCCCAGTGCCCCCATATTTCTGTGTCCCATCTTGGCAGTAAATGTCCCAATAGAGTCAAGTTGACCTTGAAATATTTTTACCAGTTCAGGCCCCAGGTGTTGCAATGAAAGCTTTCAGAACTATTGTAGCATGTGAGTTGATTCTCCATCTTCTTAGAAAAATCTACCTAGTGTTGGAAGGTGTTGGGAATTTCATTTATTTTAACACATTTTGGAAAAGTGGAGACATTTCAAGGGACTTGAGGGTTTGTAGATACTTAGTGAGGGTTGTAGATAATTAATGGAGTTATATGCTGGACAGCAATGACTGATCTTTACCTGGAATATTGTGTCCAGTTCTGGTGTTCCCACCATGAAAAGGACACAGATCTGGTGGGATGAGTCCAGAAGATGGCCACAAGGATGATCCAGGGGCTGGAGCATCTCTGGTATGAGGTGAGGCTGAAGGAGCTGAGATTGTTCAGCCTGAAGAAGAGAAGATTTTTGGAGGACCTTAGAGCTGCCTTCCAATTCCTGAAGGGAACCTACAGGAAGGGTGGAGAGGGACTTTCCATAAGAGTGTCCAGTGATAGGGGAAATTATTTAAATTGAAGAAGAATAGGTTTAGAGCAAATATGAGGAAGTTCTTCATAATATGAGGGTGGTGAGACTCCAAAATACATTGCCCAGAGAATCTGTGGCTGCTCCCTCCCTGGAGGTGTTCAAGATGATGCTTTGAGTAACCTTGTCTGGATGAGAGGTGTCCCTGGCCACGGCAGGGAGGTTGAAATAGATTATTTCTAAGGTCTCTTTCAACCTAAACCTTTCTGATTCAACTTCAGGAGGTTCCTGTGATTGGAGCTAAAGGTGCTCCAGCCTTTTTCCCCATCCCCACATGCTTACTCTGGTCCTTGTTTTTTTTTTTTTTTTTTTTTTTTTTTGCAGGACTGTGATATAAACTTCAGTCAACTTTGTGGTGACTCTGCTTTCTTTTTGAGCTGAAGGAAGGCAATTACAGCCCATCCTGATCATGTCCACATCCCCAGATCCATCCTCCCTCTCCATGCAGCATTCCTGAAACTCAGGGCCTTCTCCATCTGCCTTCTGAAACAGCTCCTGCACAAGGGTTCCCATGAAGTTGGAGCTGAGTTACCAAACAAGATACACAATATTCTTTCCAGTTCTGGGGACTGATTAAAAGTTAAGTTGTTAAACAATAATGTCTAGATTTTTTTTTTCTTTTTTTTTTTCTTTTTTTTCCCCCCAAATGCTTTACATTTAAGAACAGACACACCCTCCCATCATTTTAAACTGCTTTTCTATTTAACAGAATAGAAGACAGAGAGAACTACGTGTGACTAGGTGCATCCTGTGGAACAGAAATCTTTGTTTGTTAAAGAGGCAGGGATGAGCCACATGTTGTACAATTATACAGAAGATAGCAAAATTGCTGTGCTTTGGAATAAAAAAAAATGTCAGCATTCAGAGAGAAAAGGGATTATTTGGAGTAATTTCTGCAGTTTAGAGCAATTTAGATCTAGCTCTCCAATTGCACATCGTGGTACAATATATGACATTATAGGCTAAAAAGAACTGAAAAGTTTTCCAGTCTATTTTCTATGGCAGATTCCCAGCTGGTTCTCCACCAGAGGAATTGTCTTTAAGGAGAGGCTGCTCCTGGTTTGGGTTTTCCTGATGGTTTTTATCTCTTGCTTTCTTGCGTGCTCAGTCCCTCCCCCCAGGTTGTCCTTCCCAGGGGTCTGAGTGGGCTCTGCACCATTATAGGAGCCACTAGATGAACTGGTTTTACTGGCCATCCTAGCTCAGCTGCTTCAAGTGTCTTTTTATTTTTATTCTTTCATTACCCCAACTTTTTCTCCTGAGTAGAACTCAGGGCAGAGTCCATCTAACAGGCTAGAGGTGAAGGGGAGCTGGGAAAAGGTATTTAGAAAGAGATGTTGATGGTTTTGGACTTCAGTGCTTATCAGCACTAGGATTTACTTATCTGAAGTACTTTGGAGAATGAAGAATTGCTAAAAAACTGCTTAGTGCTCAGAATGAGGGCTGACACTTCTGCTCTGAGACTGAACACTCTCCAGCTCCAATGTTATAGCAGTGATAAAGTCTTTTATTGATGGGAAAACTGAGGCAGAGGAGAACAAATATATTTATACATTTATATATTTATTTATTTATTATTGATGCTGCCTTCTGGTAAAACCTTTTCCTAAACCCACAGCAAACACCAAACTAGCTCCATTGTCCTGGTTTGGGGCAGGATAAAGGTGATTTTCTGTCTTGGACTTTTGCTTTCAGCTGAGTCTCTTGGAAGGAGCTGCACTTGCTGAAATGAACAGCAAGTTTCTCAGGCAGTCTCTTCTGCTGGGACTGATCCCACTCCATGTTTAGAGTTCCAGCTGGAGAATGGGGTGCAGAACCAAGGCCACTGCTCAGCTCTGAGGAATATTTTGCCCTCTGGAAGGAGAAAAGGAGTCAAGAGGTCCCACCTGCAGCCCTCCTTTGGGGAGGAACAGACAAGAGAAATGGCCAGAATTGACCAAACAGAGGATTCCATCCCATCCACCTCATCCTCAGGAGAAATTGGAGGGATCACCAGGCTCAAAGCCCTTCCTGCTTCCCCTTCTTCCCCTCTCCCTCTTTGCTTGGGCATCCTGGGGGGATTCCATCCCTTCCTCTGCCTGTGCTCCTGATCCATGCCAGCCTGAATCTGTGTGTTCCTGCCTCCAGCTCCCCACTGCTGCTGACCCCAGGAGTCCAGCCTGGACTTTCCCAGGGCTGCCCTGCAGCCTCGGTGGGGATGGCAGAGTTACTGGGGAAAAAGGGGGAGGAACCTGGGATCCATTTTCCTGGATATTTGTATAGATTTAGTAATTTTTCCTATTTCTCATTCCTGTTTCATTAAAGTTGTGTAGTTTAGTTTCCAACCCATCAGTCTCTCTCCCTTATTCTCTCTCCTTTCTTTATCAGGGAGGAGAGAGAGATTAACAGAGAGTGTCTGTTACTCGCTTTAATTGCTGGGCCAGTGTTAAACCCTGACATCCATGAAACACATGTGGAACATCACAGATTTCTATTCACAGAATCATAGAATGGTTTGGGTTGGAAGGGACCTGAAAGATCCCCTGGTTCTACCCCTCTTGCATGGGGCAGGGACACCTCCCACTTAGACCAGGTGAACAAAAATCTGGAAAGGATGAAATCAGGGGGAAACTGTGAGCCAAAAGACCTCAAACCAGCAAGCAAGTCACAGGAGCATCATCAGGATCCCTGCTCGGGTGAGGATTGGACTGAAGGTCTTCAGGTTGAGGGGCAGGGAAAAATCAGACTCTGCAGTTCCCCTGCTTTGTGTGATTGATGCTGTGGTTGCAGCAGAAGCTGGTGACACCCACTGGTGTCATCTTGCCTGAAATGGCAGCCAGGGTGTAAGGGAGGAGCATCTGGGCACTAATATGAGCTGGTATTGGCTTCTGGGTGGGCTCCCATGACACATTCCTTCTTTCCTCTGGCAGAGGTCCCTGAGGGAACTTAAGTTCAGATATGGTTGCTGCTTATTATGGTGGAAAATTTCAGAGAGAAAGGGTTAAACAGGTAATTTTGGGGCAGATGCAGGAACATACATTGTCCCTGCTTTAAACTCCAGATGATGGTCCCAATATTTGATTAAAAAAACCAAAAAAAACCAAAAAACCCCAGGTCTTCAGGCTCTACTTGACAGGTTATAGACAGAAGGTGCTCAGTTCCCTTTCCCCAGCATCATGTAGCTCCCAGGCTAGAGGAAGGAGGAAGAGAGAAGTACTCATTGAGTAAAATCCTGATGGCAGGCTACCCTTGTGACAATTAAAAGCCTTGAGAGTTCCCTCTTTAGGTCTCCCCAGGCACCCTCACTCCTTAAAGTCAATATGGTTCAGGTGATGCTGGATTTGGGGATTTGAATACTCCTGGAATCAGCACAGGAAAAAAAAATATTAAAAATATTTTTTAAAATATTTCAATAAAAAAAGAGAAACCAATATGCTAATGTGAAAGCTGGACTTACCTCCCCATGGTTTATACCCCTTATAATCCCTCCTTCATTACCTGATGGGATTCAGCCCTTTATTGCCCAACTCCTTGGGATGCTTTTCCCATACTTTGGACTTCCCAACCCCAACAATCCTACAAGAGGGATTTCTTTCTGGTTGCTTCAGCTCTTGGCTTAAAGAGAAGGGTATATGAGAGGAAAAGTCATTGGAAATCACCTGTGATTTGAGAATAAATAACTGGTGCCTGACCACCTCTGCCAGGCAGCTTTCAAGGCTTTGAACATCCCCAGCTCCAGAGTCATCATTCCCAGCAGAGCTTAGGTCCTTGCTGGAATTACTGGTTGGAGTCTGTTTTTTTGCAGGTTTCTCTGCTTCCCACTGAATGTAAATCCCTTCTTCAGCTCTGAGATTGCTCAGGGGGTTTCTGAGCTGCCCTCTTGACTGCAGGAGAACAAGAAGCAAAAGCACAAGTGATTCTCCCCCTCTGCTCTGCTCTTCTGAGACCCCACCTGGAGTTCTGGGTCCAGTTCTGGAGTCCCCAGCATCTGAAGGACACAGAGCTCCTGGGACATGTCCAGAGGAGAGACATTAAAAGGATAAGAAGGTTGGAGTACCTCCCTGTGAGCAACCTTACCATATCTGAAAGGGTTCCCCTTTCCTTTCCTTTCCTTTCCTTTCCTTTCCTTTCCTTTCCTTTCCTTTCCTTTCCTTTCCTTTCCTTTCCTTTCCTTTCCTTTCCTTTCCTTTCCTTTCCTTTCCTTTCCTTTCCTTTCCTTTCCTTTCCTTTCCTTTCCTTTCCTTTCCTTTCCTTTCCTTTCCTTTCCTTTCCTTTCCTTTCCTTCCTTCCTTCCTTCCCTTCCCTTCCCTTCCTTCCCTTCCCTTCCCTTCCCTTCCCTCTCCTCTCCTCTCCTCTCCTCTCCTCTCCTCTCCTCTCCTCTCCTCTCCTCTCCTCTCCTCTCCTCTCCTCTCCTCTCCTCTCCTCTCCTCTCCTTTTTCCTTTCCTCTTCCCTTCTTCTCTTGGAGAGGGGAGATTTAGGTTGGACATGAGGAAGAAATTCTTTCAATTGAGGGTGGTGAGACCCTGGCACAGGTTTTCCAAGGAAGCTGTGGCTGCCCCATCCCTGGAAGTGTCTCAGCCCAGGTTGGATGGGGCTTGGAGCAACCTGGGCTGGTGGGAGGTGTCCCTGCTCATGCAGGGGGTGTTGGAACTGGATGAACTTTAAGATCCTTTCCAACCCAAACCATTCCGTGATTCCATGAAGCTGGAATCAGATCCCCCCAGACTTTCTCTCCCTCAGTTTTGGATCTCTTCAGAAACTTCCAGCCCTTGAGAACATCTTCAACCCGTGAAAAAATGGGAAAGAATCTTGGAAAGATCTGTTCAACCTCAGGGAAGTAAAGAAATCCTGACTTTCTTTATGGTGTTTTTAATGTTTTTTGCGATGTTTTTAATGCTTTTATGGAGTTTTGTCAAAAAAATAATAATAAAAAATTAAAATAAAAATAAAAAAGAAAAATATTTTTAATAAATAAACATAAAATGAAAAATAAAAATAAAAACAAACATAAAATAAAAATAAAAAATAAACATAAAATAAAAAAAAGAAATAGAAATAAAAATAAAACAAAAAATAAACATAAAATAAAAATAAACATAAAAACCAAAAACAAAATAAAAATAAAAATAGAAATAAAAGAGAAATAAAAATAGAAATAGAAATAAAAATAAACATAGAAGTAGAAATAAAATAAAACCAAAAATAATAATAAAAACAAAAATAAGAATAAAATAAACATAAAATAAAAAGAAAAAATAAAAAAGAACAAAAACAAAAATAAAATAAAAGTAAACATAAAATAAAAATAAAAAATAAAGATAAAATAAAAAATAAAAATAAACGTAAAATAAAAATAGGAATAGAAATAAAAACAAAAATAAAAATAAAATAAAAATAAACATAAAAAACAAAAATGAAAACAAAACCAAAAACAAAATAAAAATAAACATAAAATAAAAATAAAAATAGAAATAGAAATAGAAATAGAAATAGAAATAGAAATAGAAATAGAAATAGAAATAGAAATAGAAATAGAAATAAAACGTTTCAGCATCTTCAGGGCTTGCTGGGGATGGGTTTAAGCAGGAAACAGAACGAATTTTCCAGTCGGTTGCTCAGACCCTGGGGAAAAGGGAAGAGGCTGAGGGAAGGATGCTCGTAAAGCAGCAGAAAGCAGAGCCTGACGTCAGAGCTCCTGATTTCCATCTCGACGTCACCCGCAGCACTCCAGATAAGGACTGAACTTCCGAGCTCTGGATTCCCTGGGAATTTTCCCATTAGGTGGCACCAGTGGCCTTGAGAAGGCTTCCAGCTGCTCTGGATCCATGCCAGATAACCCTAAATCCCAGTGTCTGTCCCCATTTTCTGCTTCCCAATAATAATAAAAAAAAAAATCTCGGGGAGGGTTGATGGATTTGTGCAGAGCCAGAAGCTCTCAGTTCCAGTTAAATTTTGAGGGAAAAAAAAAAAAAAACCCTTTTATAAGACTCAGATTTATTTTTGTAACTGGTGCAACAGAGATTCTGGAAAATCCCATGGAGTCCCAGTGAGTGACAGCCTGACATCACAACCTGGATTTTCTGGGCAAATGTGTGTTATGGCTTCATTAAAAAAATAAAAAAATAAAAAAATATGTGTGTGTATATATATATATATAAAAAAAATAAATATAGATATAATAAATATAGATATAATAAATATAGATATAATAAATATTTATATTAAATAAATAAACAATAAATATATATACATATAATAAATATAAATACATATAATAAATTATAAGAAATAATATATATTTTATATTATATGCATATATGTTTTATATATATATATTATATGTATATATTATATGTATATAACCCTTGATCCACTACTGCTGCAGTTCCCAGCCCATGGCACTGAGTGCCACATCCAGTCGCTTTTTAAATATCTCTAGACACGGAGAATCCACTACTTCCCTGGGCAGCCCATTCCAATGTCTGATCACCCTCTTTGTAAAGAAATTCTTTCTAATATCCAACCTAACCCTCCCCTGGCACAACTTGAGACCCTGCCCTCTTGTCTTGCTGAGAGTTGCCTGGGAAAAGAGCCCAACCCCCCCCTGGCTCCAACCTCCTTTCAGGGAGTTGTAGAGAGTGATGAGGTCTCCCCTGAGCCTCCTCTTCTCCAGCCTCAACACCCCCAGCTCCCTCAGCCCTTCCTCACAGGAATTCTGCTGGATCCCTTCACAGCCTCCTTGCTCTTCTCTGGACCTGCTCCAGGACCTCAATCTCCTTCCTGAGCTGAGGGGCCCAGAACTGGACACAGGACTCGAGATGTGGCCTCACCAGGGCTGAGTACAGGGGCAGAATCCCTTCCCTGGACCTGCTGGCCACGCTGTTCCTGATCCAGGCCAGGATGCCATTGGCCTTCTTGGCCACCTGGGCACACTGCTGGCTCATGTTCAGCTTCCTGTCAATCCAGACTCCCAGGTCCCTTTCTGCCACTCTGTGCCCAGCCTGGAGCTCCCCATGGGGTTGTTGTGGCCAAAGTGCAGGACCCGGCACTTGGCCATGTTAAACCTCATCCCCTTGGAATCAGCCCAACTCTCCAGTCTGTCCAGGTCCCTCTGCAGAGTCCTCCTGCCTTCCAGCTGATCCACACTCCCCCCAGCTTAGTGTCATCTGTGAATTTGCTGATGATGGACTCAATCCCCTCATCTAAATCATCAATGAAGATATTGAACAGAACTGGGTCCAACACTGATCCCTGGGGGACACCACGGCCGCCATTTTGATGCAGCCCCGTTCAGCACCACTCTCTGGGCCCGGCCCTCCAGCCAGTTCCTAACCCAGCACAGGGTGCTCCTGTCCAAGCTGTGGGCTGACAGCTTTTTCAGGTGGATGCTGTGGGAGACGGTGTCAAACGCTTTGCTGAAGTCCAGGTAAACCACATCCACAGCCCTCCCCTCATCCACCAGTCAGGTCACCTGATCATAAAATCATGTCATAAAGAACCCTCCAGAGTTGGCATTCAAATGTTTTCTTTCCCTTTTTTTTGTTTTGTTTTGAGTTTTGAAGGGAGATTTGACTTGGGAACTGAGCACCAGTATCCCCAATTTCTGTGGGTCCTGTTTGGTTTGGTTCAGAGTTTTGCCTCGTTGGCTTGTGAGAAATCAGATGGAATAAATCCCACCCCAGGAATCTTTTCCAAACTGCTGGGTTTAGCAGAAAAAAATCCCTCCAGGTTCAGCAGTGGTTATTCCTATCATAGTGATGTCCTCATAGTCTAGGAATTTGGGAATCAGCATCAGTTCTCATAATACTTAATATCTCACTGCTCTTAAGAGAAGAGCAGAAGAGAGCAGAATCAGAGACCAAAACAGAAAAAAACAAAACAAAACAAAACAAAAAAACAACGAACAAAAAAACCTGGAGTAGGTCCAGATGTCAGTAACCCTTCAAATCAAAGGTTTACATCCAAATAAACTGTTATGATAATCATGTGAGAAATCATCTGGCTATGCAATCCTTTCACTTTCTTCAGCATCCACGAGAGGAAAAAAATTACCAGAAAGAGTTTTCTGTTCCTACAGCCTGATCCAAGCTGTGTTTGTCAGCTCCTTACTCACTGAGCTCAAGAAGTTGCTCCTGTAAGCATCTTCTGGAGATAAAAATAACCAGAGAAGCTTTGAACACAGGCTTGGTTTGTGGGTGATTTTGTGGGGGACAGATTGCAAGATTTTTTCCTCATCCTATTTCATGGACAACTGGAAAGATTTATGGGGAGGAAATTCCTGACTATCACCTCCTTATGGACTCTGGGGTCCAGATGGAGGTGAGAGGGGCAGTGGAATAACAAGAATTTCTCATTTTCACTTGGGCACTAAGATTTAATCACCATTCTGTGGTTCCAAATCACTGAGCAATACTCTAGGTTCCTCTCCTATCAGAATCTCTACCAAAATTAAAATGTAAAAGTGGAATTGTTTGGGGGTTTTTTGAGTTGGATGCTTTGGGTTGGTGGTCATGATCTTCAGAGATGCCCTGGATTTACCCTCACCCATTCCTGACACCACAGAGCTTCCAATAACTGGATCTAGCATGTTTCCAGGACACAAATAGGAGACAATTTTAAAATGTCAATGGACAAGAAGCAGAAATTCTGGAGCAGCACTCAGCTGTCCAAAAAAAAGACCCACATCTCATAAGCACAGAGATGCTGAGACCCTCAGCCACACATCAGCTCCTCAGCAACCATGGAGGGGATCAGCACTGTGATCCTCAGGTGGAAGGGGTTTTGCTGAAAAGAAATCCCCTGAGGGTACAATTCTGATGTCTGGATAGAACATAGTTCCATAGCCAAGTTTGGGAGCCTTATTTAATAAATCTCTGTGAGGAAATATCTACTGCTGCCAAGCAGAAAGTTCAAACCCAGAAGGAATGTGTTTCTGACATCTTTCCTTACCAGTTGTTTGAGCAGCCTTGGAGAACTCTTAAGAGTGCATTTCACAGATATATTCTGGGGAGATGTGAATCAGGAGCTGGTGAAAAGCTGGTAAATTTTCAGGGCTGGAAGTGAAGTTCTTCTATTTGCAGAACCAGTTGGTGGACTGGGCAAACATCTCCCATCTCGCTGGATGAATATACCTGGCTCCCTCTCCTTTCCATGGCTCCCTTTCCTTTTCCTGGCTCCCTTTTTCTAGCTGGAGAGGGACAAATTGATGAGGAAGGATTGGGCAGCTCCATGGATAACACCAGATCCTTCAGTGGCCTCTCTGAAAAAGATACAAGTATTGTCTATTCTGTGTTATTGCTCATGGTTGCTCCTCAGATCAAGGCTGCTGCTTAACTCCAGATTTTAGTTGTTTTTTATGATGTCGACCTTGGTAGAGCAAGAAACCCCACTTTTTTTTCTTTAAATTTCTTTCTCTTTAAATTTCAGAGAAGGGCTTGTGGTATTTTGGATGTGTCAGAGCAGTGTAGAAGGGTAAGCAGCACATCCTCTCTGATGCTGTCATTTGGTTGGTGCTAATGCCTCTGTCCTCCATCCCCACTCTGCAATTAACATCATGTGCCTTGTCCCAAGGAATGGCCAACTCAGAAAATCCAAATCCTATGGAAGAGAATCACAGGAATCAACACAACTGGGGTCCAAGGCTGACAGCTGAAAAAGCATTACAACAAAAAAAGAGGGTCTGAGGAACGAGAGGAGATGGTGCCTTCATCTTGAGAAGCACAGAGTTTGTGTCTGATTGTGCTTTTACTCTTTTCACATTGACAGACATCTCCTGAGCCTTCCTTACAATCAATTTGTCTTTCTCTTCATCCTCCATCGCTTCCTATTCAGCTTCCACACCATAGCTTTGTATCTAGGTGTTCAAGGCCAGGTTGGATGAGGCTTTGAGCATCTTTGTCTAGATGAGAGGCACACCTGCCCATGGCAGTGAGGTTGAACTTGATGATCTCTAAGTTATCTTCCAACCTGGGGCTGTTCAGCCTTGAGAAAAGAATGAGAGGGAATCTTACCAATATCTATAAATATCTGAGGGGTTGAGGTCAAGAGGAAGGGGCCAGTCTCTTTTCAGTGGTGCTCAGTAATAGCATAAGGAAGAATGTGTTGAAGCTAGAACACGGGAAGTTCCACCTCAACATGAGGAGAAACTTCTTTCCTGGGAGGGTGATGGAAACATCCAGGCTGCCCAGAGAGGTTGTGGAGTTTCCTTCTCTGAAGCCATTCCAAACCCTCCTGGATGTGTTCCTTGTGACCTGCTCTGGGTGGTCCTGCTTTGGCAGGGGGTTTGGACTCGATGATCTCTGTCCTAGTTTGGGCTACTATAAAGGTGATTTTCTGTCTTGTGCTTTTGCTTTCAGCTGAGTCTCTTGGAAGGAGCTGCACTTGCTGAAATGAACAGCAAGTTTCTCAGGCAGTCTCTGCTGCTGGGACTGATCCCACTCCATGTTTAGAGTTCCAGCTGGAGAATGGGGTGCAGAACCAAGGCCACTGCTCAGCTCTGAGGAACATTTTGCCCTCTGGAAGGAGAAAAGGAGGCAAGAGGTCCCACCTGCAGCCCTCCTTTGGGGAGGAACAGACAAGAGAAATGGCCAGAATTGACCAAACAGAGGATTCCATCCCATCCACCTCATCCTCAGGAGAAATTGGAGGGATCACCAGGGGCAAAGCCCTTCCTGCTTCCCCTTCTTCCCCTGTTCTTGTTTGCTTGGGCATCCTGGGAGGATTCCATGCCTTCCTCTGCCTGTGCTCCTGATCCATGCCAGCCTGAATCTGTGTGTTCCTGCCTCCAGCTCCCCACGGCTGCTGAGCCCAGGAGTCCAGCCTGGACTTTTCCAGGGCTGCCCTGCAGCCTCGGTGGGGATGGGAGAGTTACTGGGGGAAGGGGGAGGAACTTGGGATCCATTTTCCTGTATATTTGTATAGATTTAGTAATTTTTCCTATTTCTCATTCCTGTTCCATTAAAGTTGTGTAGTTTAGTTTCCAACCCATCAGTCTCTCTCCCTTCTTCTCTCTCCTTTCTTTATCAAGGAAGGGAGGGTCTCAATAGAGAGCATCTGGTATTTGGTTTAATTGTCAGTGTTAAACAGCGACAATCTTTAAGTTCCTTTCCAACATAAACCATTCTATGATTCTAACTTCACCTTCTCATTTTCCTTGCAATGATTTGTGAGTGACAGAACCTTTCTTTAATCTCAAGGGGTTCTTTTCCCCCCTGATCCCCATTTATACATCCCCCAGAATCTTTTCTAAAGCCATACACATCTCCAGAGCTCACATCCAGTGTTGAAGAGGCTGTGTTGGAGCCCTTGAATTTGGAGCCCAGCCTGTCTATATCCTATTCCCTGGAACAATTTCTTTGACTCACAACCTGAAGTCAACAGAACTGGTCTGGAAAGGCTGAAAGATAATTATTTTTCTACAGGTTTTGTGAAAATTGGCAGCAGGGCAGGGCTGAAGTAGCTCAGCTGGGAGAGCGTTAGACTGAAGATCTAAAGGTCCCTGGTTCAATCCCGGGCTTCAGCAGTGTTTCCTGTGGTTTTTGGGCTTAGTTTTGGGCTCTTCAGTACAAGAGAGACACGGAGCTATTGAAGAGAGTCCAGAAAAGGGCCAGGAAGATGATTAAGAGAGACCTGGGACTGGTTGCCCTTGTGAAGTCTCCTTAGAAATATTCTAAAAGCCACCTGGATGTGGTGCTGAGCTCTAGGAAGACCTTCCAGAGCAGGGGATTGGACCAGATGACCATCTGAGGTCTATTCCAACCTGATGGGTAGAGGACAAACACAAACTTTATATCAGGAACAGGGAAAAGCATCATACCTATATATTTCTATTAGGGGTGGCCAACCAGCACACCCAAGCAGCCAACAAAACAGCTGTGATTAAGAGTGGGCTATCAAAAGAATCAGAGCTATATACAAATAAAATCAGATTTACACATTCCTATCGTTACAGAGCCATTTGTTGAAGTGCTTTGGGTTTTTTTGTTGTTGTTGTTGTTTTCTGTTGGTTTTTTCTCAGACCAGGTCATAGCTCTGCGGAGCTCCTTCAAAATTCTCTATCACCTGCTCTGAATTACTTGTGTCTCATCTGTTGCCAGCTCTGCAAGGCTATGTCATTCCCAGAACTCCCAAATATACTTCCGTTCTCATTTCAGACACCATCTGTGTCCCATTTTTGCAGCACTTGGCAGAGATCTCTTCCCTTCTATGGTGTGTTTGTTCCCCTTGCTGAGCTGCAGCTTTCTTTGGAGGTGGGAAAGTCAGAGGGTGGAACAGACACCAGCTGGGTGCAAAATGGAGATCACTTTGCTGTGAAAGTCTTCTAGGGGAGCAGGGTGCTTTGGGTGTTCAACCTTCATCAGAGGGTCCTTGAAGGACTCCAGGACATCCCATGGAAGAGCCAAAAGCAGTACGAGGTCATATTTGTCTGCAAGAAGGGGAAGAGGCATCAGTAGGACTTTGGGTGTGGGGTTGTAATGGTTTAACACTGGCCCAGCAATTAAACCAAATACCAGATTCTCTCTATTAATCCCCATCTCCTCCCTGATAAAGAAAGGAGAGAGAATAAGGGAGAGAGACTGATGGGTTGGAAACTAAACTACACAGCTTTAATGAAACAGGAATGATTAAGAGGAAAAAGGACTGAATCTATACAAATCTACAGGAAAGTTAATGCCAGGTTCCTCCCCCCTTTCCCCCAATAACTCTCCCATCCCCACCAAGGCTGCAGGGCAGCCCTGGGAAAGTCTAGGCTGGGCTCCTGGGGTCAGCAGCAGTGGGGAGCTGGAGGCAGGAACACACAGATTCAGGCTGGTATGGATCAGGAGCACAGGCAGAGGAAGGGATGGAATCCTCCCAGGATGCCCAAACAAACAGGAACAGGGGAAGAAGGGGAAGCAGGAAGGGCTTTGCCCCTGGTGATCCCTCCAATTTCTCCTGAGGATGAGGTGGATGGGATGGAATCCTCTGTTTGGTCAATTCTGCCCATTTCTCTTGTCTGTTCCTCCCCAAAGGAGGGCTGCAGGTGGGACCTCTTGACTCCTTTTCTCCTTCCAGAGGGCAAAATGTTCCTCAGAGCTGAGCAGTGGCCTTGGTTCTGCACCCCATTCTCCAGCTGGAACTCTAAACATGGAGTGGGATCAGTCCCAGCAGCAGAGACTGCCTGAGAAACTTGCTGTTCATTTCAGCAAGTGCAGCTCCTTCCAAGAGACTCAGCTGAAAGCAAAAGTCCAAGACAGAAAATCACCTTTATCCTGGCCCAAACCAGGACAGGGGTGAAGATGAGTCAGTTTGGGTAGACATCATGGGTAGATCCAAAGGCACTGGAGCATCCAATTACTCTGGGTTCTTTTACCAGGGAATTGAAGGAGTTCACAGTTTTGTCTTCCTGTCATGCAATTCAATCAAATTTTACTGAAGAATTCAGGGAGATGCAACCCACAGACAAAAACAAAACCAACCAAAAAAACCCCTAAACCACACACACACAAAAGCCCCCAAAAAACCAAAAAAGAAAGAAAAAACACCAAAAAAACCCCACCAGAACCCAAAACCACAGCGACAAAGTGAAAACAAAAAAACCCCTAGAAACAAAGAACACACACAAAAGACAGAAAACAAACAAGAAAAACCCAAAAAACAAAAAACCCCAAACCAAAGAGTTTAAACTCTTTACCAAAATTAACCAAATCTCTTCAAACTTCATGGCTGTGCCTCAGTTTCCCTAATTGCAGCAGTGACGCCTGCCTTCCCCTTCCCCTGGGGGGAGAGTTAAAATGCAGGTGAAAGCACTCTGTGTTCTCTGCTTGTGTTTTTCTGTGTTATCCCAGCACGTGGCCCTGTGGATGATGCTGGATTACTCACACACCTCTTAAGTCCTTTTTTTTCTCTGATTCCTTTTTATTTGTAAGAGCTACGAGTGCTCACGTTAGCCCGGAAAACCCAGCACCTTCAGGATGCTGGCGTCAACATCTCTGAGCTGTTCTCTGAGCCTGTTCCTTAGGAACTCCTGTGACTTTCCGGAGTTTTTACCTCAAACTTGATTGGAAAGGGAGGAGGTGGAAGGAATAGGGCAGAAGAGGACAGCTCATCTCAGAAGAACAAAGGTGAGGTCAAGAATGAGGAGACCGTGTAGGGAAGAGCATCATAGATTTGTCACAGTTGGAAAAAACCTCTGAGATCCCTGTGTCCAGCTGTCAACATTTCCTCCCCTGGTAAAAATATGGAATAATATCTGTATCACTCACTAGAGCATGTCCTGAAGTGCATCATCCACATGGTTTTTCAATACCTCCAGGGATGGGGACTCCACCACCTCCCTGGGCAGCCCATTCCAGTGCCTGACTACTCCCCTAGTAAAGAAATTCTTCCTCATTTCCAGTCTAAACCTCCCCTGGTGCAACTTCAGGCCATTTCCTCTGGTCCTAGCATTATTTAGTTGAGAGAAGAGCCCAACACCCACCTCCCTACAACCTCCTTTCAGGATGATGGACTGGAGGTGATAGAAGAGACTACAGAAGCCTGGGTCACCACTGACATAGAACATGGACAAAAAGGGCTTTGGGATTCATCTGGGAAGGGAGAATTTATTACATAAAACAAGAAACACTTGGAATATTTTGCCTACCATGGCAAAACCTAGGAGAGACTGAGTGTCATCTGTGGCTCTGGAGGAAACAAACACAAGGGATGAAGAATATGTGGTCAAGTTAGAAAGCAGAATTCTGAGGAATGGATCTGAACTGGTAAAAGATCTGTGATAGCTGTAAATTCAAAAGTTTCAAACAGTTAATACACAGCAGCTCTCAGAGAGCTTTTCCTTGTCCTTCAAGAAGGGCAACAGCTCCCAGAAAAGTATTGTAGATCACTTAGGAATGATGTTGTGCCATATGTAATGTTTGGGAACCACCTTCCCAAACCTAAATTTCATTCTTCTGGATGGCCCTCTCCACTGCCACAGTGGGTGGTGACATTGAAGATGTTCAAGTTTCATTAGGAATCACCAAGTGAATGAAGAAGTCATGATAACTCAAGATTTTCTTTTTCCTCTCCCTCCTCTCCCCGAGTTATTTACTTACTTATAATCAAGTTATTTATTGATTTAAAAAAAGGGGAGAAGTTGTACAAGCCACAGAAATCAGGAAAAACACTGAGGTTTGAACCAGCTTTTGAAGTAATTTTATTCCTCTTCGCTGTTGATATTGGAGATCAAAACTCTTTTTGGAGGATGCTTGCTTAATTTTAAAACATCCAGCAGTGCCACCTTCCATAAAATACTCACTGTCATGTCATCATGTCATCTGTCATGATAGCAGAAGTTTGGGATCTGAGGAACACAACAGGCACAGAGGATATGGGAAGGGAGGACCCACATGGAGCCTTCTTGTCAACTAAGTTTTGATCCTATATAGAAAAGACCTCATCCCTGACTCCACTGCCATCAACCCATGCCCATGGCAGTGATGTGAGATGGTTTACATCAAGGAATGTCAGTCCCTGTGGAATAATCCTGCCTAAAACCATCTGCCAGGAAGTCCTCAGATCCCACAAGCAAATGGATCAGGGAAGGACCCTTTACCTCAAGCTAAAGGAGGGCAAAATAAGAAATACCACTTGTTCCCAACTTGGTTCCCTTGTTTTCTAATTTTGCAGCTTTCTCCAGCCATTCCAGCTCTCTGAATGCTGACAAAACATTTAATGAGAAAATTTGGACTCTGCAGGCTGGGTCTGAAGATGATTTCATTGAGGTCCCAAGGGGAGGATGGAAGTGCTGGGTATGGCCACAGGTTCACCACACCAGCAGTCGGTGGTTCTAGAAAACCTCTGATATAGGAAGCTGTGGGGCAACCTTTGCTTTAGTCATCCTAAAAAACTAGAGGTGCTGGAACATCTTCAGCTCTTGGTGGTACCATGTTTAATAGCTCTACTGCATCTGGCCATGGAGATTTTCTCTAAAGCAGGTGAAACTTTATAATTTTGATAATTACTGCTTGTTGGTATTTCTGGCATCCTTGTTAGTTCAGCAAGAGAACTGACCATCACATGGAAGAAGGGAGAAGGTGGAGTTGCCCCCAAATTAACCTCCTTGAGTTGATTTAAAGCTTTCTTGCTTCCCTTCCTCTATTCACTCCAATCTCAACTATGTACAAGGATGTCATGTACAGGACAGGTTGTGTGTGTGCAGCTCTCAGAGCAGGCTGTGGAATATTCCATTAAAAAGTGACCAGTTTCATGAAAGGACATAGCAGGGAGAGGAAAAAAAAGATCAGTTATCTCATTTTTCAGCTTTTCTTCAACTCTGATTTGGACCCTCCCTTCCCAACTCCACTATTTCTGTCACCTACAGCAATAAAATGAGCTGGCAAAGTTGACTGCTACAGGGGAAAGGACCCAAGAGGGACATTTTGGTCTCCAGGATTGACTGACAGCAGAAACCCTCCAGATGGGAGGAAGAATAACTAGTAACACATTCCCAGAACACTGACTTGCTTGCTGTCTCTGCTGCCCACCCCCTCAGCTCAGCTGCCCCAGCAGCTCCAGGCTGTGTCCACCCACTTACAAAAAGCAGCAAAGAAGAAGTTTCACCTGAAGAGGAAAGCAAATTCTCCCTGGAGGAGGTAAGAGGAGGACAGGGGATGCTGTGAAATCCCACAATGGCATTTGGAGGCAAAATTTCTGGACTCAACCTGACTGGGGAGTATGCAAGATGGGAGAAGGAGGGGGCGAGGAGGGGCTCGAAGAGGTGTGTTAGCATCCTTACCTGTGTGGCATGGAATCATGGAATGATTTGGGTTGGAAGGGACCTCTAAAGGTCATTTAGTTCAAACTCCCTGCAGGAAGCAAGGACACCCTCAACGAGATCAGGGTGCTCAGAACCTCCTTAAGCCTTACCTTGAGTATCTCCAGGGATGAAGTTTCAACCACCTCCCTGAGCAACCTCCTCTATTTTCCCACTACCCTCATGGTAAGGAACTTTTATCCTAATACCCAATCTAAATCCACTCTAATTTCAAACCATTGCTCCTCATCCTATCACTCCAGGCCCTTGCAAACAGTCCCTCTTCATCTCTCCTGTATTCCTCCTTCAGATACTGGAAGGTCACTATTAGGTCTCCCTGGAACCTTCTATTTTCCAGGCTGAACAACCCCATCTCCCTCAGATTGTCTTCACAGGAGAGGTTTTCCATCCCCTGATCATTTTTTATGGATCTCTCTTGTCCCTCTCCATCAGGTCCATGTCCTTCCTGTGTTGAGGGCTCCAGAGATGGATGCAGTGCTCCAGGGGAACAGATGATCCAGAAAATTTAACTCAATGAATCTCCTTCATATTCTGCCCAGGGAACTGATAGAGTCACCACCCTTGGAGGTATTTAAAAGAGATGTGGTGCTGAGGGACATGATTTAGTGATGGAGCTGGCAGTGCTGGGTTAAGGGTTGGACTTGATGATCTTAAAGGTCTTTTCCAACCAAAATGATTCATCAGGAAATCTCTCTTCTACATTTACAAACACTGCCTGGCTTGGCTACAGTTTGTGAGATCATCTTTTAACTCTTTATCTAGACAACCCCCTATCCTGGAGTGAAACAAATCCCCCAGGACTGATGCTGCAGATGGCTGTAGGCATATTTGCAGCTGTTGAGAAGTTTGCACAGTTTTGCCTTCTTTTCCTGTCACTCCCCTTTCATTTGTTTGCCTCGTTTATGTCAAATCTCCTCCAAAAGAACACACCTGGGGAAGAAATATCTCATTTCCCTCCCCACCACTCCTAGCTGAAGCTCTCACAGGTCATGCCAGGGATGCTGGCACCTAATTCCCACATGTGCCACTGGGATTGCTTATCACTGCATCCATAAACTGATAAATCAAGTTTTTAGAAGTCTGGAATCATGATGTCAAACCCCATTCTCCTGGAAAACCATCCTTAGGAAGTTTCTAGTGAGTAGGCTCAGGTTCCAGCAGCTTTGCTGTGCTGTGTCACTGTTTCCCCTGTCACTCACCAACACAGCAACATTTACAGGGCTGGAAAGAAAAAAAAAAAAGCTTTTTCTACATTGCCACTTCTCAGCCACAACCAAGAGGACCCAAGGAAAGAAAATCTTAGTGAGTGACCATTTGTTGTCCATTAACTTGGGAAGGACTTGGTCCTCAGCTAGAAGCAAATCTGATCTTGTCCTGTTGTAGACTTGATGGATGGTGCTGGCCAGGTTCAAGAGAGCTCCAAACCTGGTTTCACCTCATCTCCTGGGGTGATTTCAGTTTCAGAGAGCTATCAGAAGTTTGGAATTTGTATTTCCTAAATGCCAAGACCTTTTCCCCTGTGTGGGCGCAGCTATGCTGGAGCAAAACTCTCCTATGAGGACAGACTGAGAGAGTTGGGGTTAGTCAGTCTGGAGAGGAGAAGGCTCCAAGGAGACCTTATTAGAGCCTTCCAGAGCTACAAGAAAGCTGGGGAGGGATTTTTTAGGATGTCACGGAGTGATAGGACAAGGAGAAAAGGATTCAAACAAGAGGGGAGATTCAGATTAAACAGTAGGAAAAAGTTCTTCCCCGTGAGGATAGTGAGACCCTGGCACAGGTTGCCCAGAGAGGAGGTGGAAGCCCCATCCATCCCTGGAAGTTTTTAAGGCCAGGTTGGATGGGACTCTGAGCAATCTGATCTGGTGGGAGATGTCCCTGCCCATGGCAAGGGGTTTGGACCAGATGATCTTTAAGGTCCCTTCCAACCCTGACAATTCTATAGATTCTATGGAAATTTTACAAGCCAGACCCATGAGCTGAGCTGCAAGACTTGGGTGCTTATGAATTGGGGTCTGTAGGAAATCCAAGGTAAATTTTGTTACCTGAACACACAGGTTGGGTGTTGGTTCTTCAGATTTTGCTCCAGAAGTATCATCCAGCTTAGAAACACTCATCTGTTTGGCAGGGAAAGCTGACTGTTCAAGCCCTGAGCTAGGAGGTCTTTCCCCAGGGAACCACTGAAATTGAAAAAGAATTAAGTTTTGCCTCTACTGACTACACTGAGAGGCTGAGAAAAAAAAAGCATAAAAAAAGTGCTCTTAACTTAAAAAACTTCAGCTAAATGTCTAAAGCTAGAGGTGATCTGAGACCTTAGGACCTAAAAATCCTGAGGCTGAAAACCCCCCACATTCTCAGTGGCTTTGCAAACCCTTCTGGTTTTATTTAGCTATCTGGGCTTTGGGCTGTATTTTTTTGTGTGTGTGTCTGTGTTTTTGGTTTGGTTTTTTTTTTAATGGCCACAACATTAAGGGAGCCTGTGTGGAAATCTGTAGTCAAAATAACCTAAACTGCTTTTACAAGCTGGTGCTGTTGCTGTAAAAGTCTCTTTCCCTCCAGCACCAGGCAACCCAGCACATCTTTTACCACCCATCAGGATCTTTAAAGGGGTGGCTTCAAAATCAGCAGGCAACTGCACTGCCTCTCACTCAGGTCGAGCAAAAAAAAGAGCTGCCACCGGTTTCTATGCTAATTTGATGGGTTTCAAAAGCCCATTTCATTTCTCCTCCTCCTCCTCCATCCACTTTTCTCGCTCTCACTCCTCTTGTGGAGGTGCCAAAGCCTCCTCTGTCAATTTGTGAGAAGTTCTGCTTGAAAACTGGGGCAGAGAAGCTCCCACGTAACCAGGCTGGCAGGAAAATATTGGAGGCAGAAAACCTGACTCCAAATGACTCGAGGAGTTTCCCCGTGTCAGGGTGAAAGAAAGGGGAACCTGGAATTGATTCCTCCAAAATCCCTGGGGGCCAAGACACCTGCTCAGCATCTTCTGACCACAGCTACTGAGATTTCCTCGTTAAAACATTTTTCATTTGTGTCTCCTGTCTTTTGTTTTTCTTTTTAATCTGGTTTCTGCTTGCCTGGGACTTGCAGTGTTTCTGGTTCTGCTGCAGAGCAGCTTTTCTTCCTGACATTTCCAATTGCTTGTCAGGAGAGATTATAGAAGATTGTTGAGAAATTCTGAGTTGGTTCAGCCTTGAGAAGAGAAGGCTTAGGGGAGACCTTATTAGGATGTCCCAGAACTTAAAGGGGGGGTACAAAGAAGATGGAGACTCCCTGTTTCCAAGGAATCCCATGGACAAGCCAAGGGGCAATGGCCACAAGTTGCTCCTGGGGAGATTCTGATTGAATACAAGAGGAAAACTTTTCACCCTGAGGACAGTCAGACACTGGAATGGTCTCCCAGGGGAAGTGATGGATTCCTCCACTCTGGAAAGTTTTAATTCATCTTAAGAGGGTGCTGAGACATAATAAAATAATATTTAAAAAGTTGTACCAGATGATCCTTGAGGTCCCTTCCAACCTCTCATCTGTGATTCTATCATAGTTGGACTTCCACAAACCAAAGAAGTTTCCAAACTTCTTTTTTTTTCAAAAAAAAAAAAAGAAATCTAAATGTTGTTTAAACACTTACACCCAATCTAGTAATTCAAATCACCCCTGGACTGGATTTTTATGCTATTTACATGAAGTGCTTTCTTGAACTTTCAGAGTTTTGCTGAGGATGTTCTCTGTGCTACATATGCTTGTTGGGAAGGAAACTGAAATCCACCCACCCTTCTGCATGGGCTCCCAAACTCTCCCCAATCTGTCACCTCCTAGGTGCTAACAAAGCCTGACAGAAAAAATATTCACTCTTGCCCCAGATTAAATCCCAACCTGAGCAGGAAAATAATATAAAAAAATTCCTTATCTCATAAGCAGCAAAAGGAGCTCCACAGTTCCTTTTTCTGGGTTTTTTTAAAATAATTTTTTTACAAGTTGCCTATTCCTCGAGTCCTGTGTCCAGTTCTGGGCCCCTCTGTTCAGGAAGGATATCAAGGTCCTGGAGCAGGTCTGGATTGACAGGAAGCTGAACATGAGCCAGCAGTGTGCCCAGGTGGCCAAGAAGGCCAATGGCATCCTGGCCTGGATCAGGAACAGTGTGGCCAGCAGGTCCAAGGAAGTGATTCTGCCTCTGTACTCAGCCCTGGTGAGGCCACAGCTTGAGTCCTGTGTCCAGTTCTGGGCCTCTCATTTCAGGAAGGAGATTGAGGTTCTGGAGCAGGTCCAAAGGAGGGCAACTGGGCTGGTGAAGGGACTCGAGCACAGACCCTATGAGGAGAGGCTGAGGGAGCTGGGGGTGTTGAGGCTGGAGAAGAGGAGGCTCAGGGGAGACCTCATCACTCTCTACAACTCCCTGAAAGGAGGTTGCAGCCAGGGGGGGGGTTGGTCCCTTTTCCCAGGCAACTCTCAGCAAGACGAGAGGGCACGGTCTCAAGTTGTGACAGGGGAGGTTTAGGTTGGATATTAGGAAGAATTTCTTTATGGAGAGGGTGATCAGACATTGGAATGGGCTGCCCAGGGAAGTAGTGGATTCTCCGTGTCTGGAGATATTTCAAAAGAGACTGGATGTGGCACTCAGTGCCATGGGCTGGCAACCGCAACGGTGGCTCAAGGGTTGGACTTGATGATCTCTGAGGTCCTTTCCAACCCAGCCAATTCTATGATTCTATGATATTTAAATTGCCAATTTCCCCATGGAATGAGCAGTGCTATGTGTTCTTTCCTTTTCTTCCATTCTCACCCTGAAGTCACAAATAAAATAAAATTCAAACCAATAATACGGGTAGCCCACTGCCCCCCCAAGTACTTAGCAGCCCAAATCACAATCTAAATTATAATTAATTAATCAGCTATAAATACTCAAACCAAACCCCTTCAGAGGTATTTTTTCTGGCTATTTGCTTTCTTTAGTAGCTCTAAGGAACTGTTTTATTCTCCAGTTTTAGCATTCAGTGTTCAGAGAACCTCCTGGACAGCAGCTGCATCTGAAATAGATGGGGTTTGCTTTTTTTTTTTCTCTTTTTTTTTTTTCTGTTTTTTTCTTTTTCATTTTCTGCCCAGCGCAGAGTACAGGGGCAAATCCATTTTTGCCAAGATGTTAGAGGTCAACCTCACCTGCTCAGACAGGTTGGGAGAGGGCAAAGCAGAAGAGGCACAGAACCAATGTGTCAGGGGGTCTGGAAGGCATCTCCTGAGCACCCATTGCTGCAAGGGCTGCAAGATTCACCTCTTCATGTGAGCACAGTTGGTTTCCATCCCAATCTGGACCTGACACAGCTGCAGAAAAGATGGGGTTCCCCTTCTGACAGCACAGAAGCTCTCTGTTCATGGCTTGCTGATGCTGCACCTCCCAGAGCTCTGCACAGCAGCACAAACCAAGCCTTGATGTCTTCATGCCTTCATGTAGTAATTGTGGGATTATTGCTCCCATGACATGCAAATAATAATCCTTTCTTTCCCTGATGCTTGTAGCTGCCAGGTAATTTAGAAAATGAATCTTCAGGGCTGGTAATGTCTTTTGTTGTCTATGTGTGCTGTCTGCCTCCATCTACATCCTGGCTTGCTCTGTCAGATCTCAGAGTCCCTTTCCAAAGAAACTCTGCAGGATTTTGTCCAACATCCTGATGGGTGAAACTGAGGCATCAATCAAAGGATTGCTGTCTCCTCAAGCCAGCCAGAGCAAAGGACAAAGCAGATGTGTAGTCCTACAAGTTACACCAAGTCCTACAAGACCATGAGGAGAAAGGAGAAACACCCCATGGGAATGCAAACAATCACACACACAAAAAAAAAAAAAATCAGAAAAATAGAGCTGGGGTTATGTATTCCTCACCCTATGGCCTTTTCATCAGGGCAGATATTGACACCGCAGCAGTGATTCACAGGGACTGTAAATCAGAGGTCTGGGGTCTTCTGTCAGACCCCATAAAACACAACTGAGCAAAGACTCCTTCTGTAACCCCTGGTGTGACCTGCATCTAAAAGTAGCTTCAGTGGGAACTTTTCCAGGCATATGAAGAGATCTGGGCACAGTTTTCCTTTCCTTTCCTTTCCTTTCCTTTCCTTTCCTTTCCTTTCCTTTCCTTTCCTTTCCTTTCCTTTCCTTTCCTTTCCTTTCCTTTCCTTTCCTTTCCTTTCCTTTCCTTTCCTTTCCTTTCCTTTCCTTTCCTTTCCTTTCCTTTCCTTTCCTTTCCTTTCCTTTCCTTTCCTTTCCTTTCCTTTCCTTTCCTTTCCTTTCCTTTCCTTTCCCTTTCCCCCATCCCTCTTTTCCCCCCCTTCCTCCCCTCCCCTTTCCCCTTTTTTCCTCCCTATTTTCTCCCCTCTGGAGGAAAGGGATTAAACCTCCTGGTAAGGATTTCTCCTCTCCCGCATCTCAGCATCCATCATTCAGCTCCGGGGCTGCATGGTCAGGATGGAAAAGGAGCTAAAAAAAAAAACAAAAACAAAAATGGGGGATGGTGGGAGAAGGACAAGAGCAGCAAATCAGAACCGATGGCATGAAGAGAAAGAGGTAGAAATCACTAGGAAAAAAAAAAATCCAGCAAGGGCGGTCAGAGCTGCGAGGGTTTGTGGGGGAGAGCTGTGGGCTGGAGCCGCGCTGCGCAGGGGTTGGGGAGAATCGGATCGGGATCCGACGTGGTGATTGATCAATGTGGGGGGGGGGGGGAGGGGATAAGGGGGAGACGGTGCCGAAAAGCCATGAAAAGTGGTGAGAGGAGGGAGATCTGTGGGGGGGGGGCTGGGGGAAGGTGCTGGCAGGGCAGCCTCCCCCACCCTGCCTGCCGCCCACTATCCTTATTCATCCTGCACCTTCCCCTGCCACCTCCCTATGAGCAAGATCCACCCAGGGCTGCTTTTAACCCTCTTTTGGTGCAAAGAGAGGGAAACTTGATGAGTTTTGGCACTGAGGCTTGAGTGGAAGTTGTTTCAGCTGGGGGGGAGCCTGGTCACTGGGGTGAATAGGATGCTTACATCCCTTCTGGCATTATGATCCCTGGGGATTCCTTTATGCCCTGCAGTGTGAAGATGAGAAACTGACTGCTGGCATCAGTGGGAGCTTTTTCTTTGCCTTCCCAGAGCTGTGGATCAGGCTGCAAAGCAATTTGATTGCAGCTTCTTTCTTGTGCAGGACCCCACAGCTGTGTTAGTGGTGAGCAAGCCCAGGTCTCAGTGGTACCTCCATCAGAACACTGCCAGCTCAGATTGTGAATCCTTCAGTGTTGTCCATGAGCAGACATCCAGAGACAAGTAAGAACAAAGCAACTGCACCTGATATCCCCACCCAAAATCTTTTTCACCCCTAAAAATTCTTGCTTACTTTTCGACTAGTTTAAATCCAGGGGATTTCCTCTAGCTGGCTGGGGTTATCTGTTCATAATAAAATCCTTACACAGAATGCTTCTCTTCACTATGGCAAACCCTTCCAGACTGCCTGAGATAAAGGTTCAGGTGGCCCCTCAAGGAGGGAGTTTGTGGGATATATCCAGGTTCACTGCAGGAAGAAGTAAATTGCCAAAAGCAAACACAACTTCTCCATCCTGCTTGATGGAGCCACATGGTGGGGCAAATCTGTCCTGGTGCTAAAACCTCTTTCCTCCACTCCCCCAGCAGAAATATGTTTATTATGTCTAAACAACCTCTTTGGGGTTGGTTCTGCCCCTTGCTGTCCCCTGAACTGTGTCTGGCACTGCCTGGGAGGACAGGAATTAGCACATTTAAACAGCTTGAAGAGTGATGGGAAGTGCTCAAGCCCTCACCTTAGTGATATTTCCAGCACACTTGCTAAACCATGAGTCTAGCACCAGGTCAAAATATTCTTTAGCAGGTTTGCTGGACTGCTAAAGCTTTGCCATCCCCCTGCTCTCTAATCCCCACTGTTTTTCTGGTATCTGATTTGCTTTTGCTCTTAGGGCTGCATTTGTCTGGTGTGGTAGATGGGGTCAGAGGAGTTTAGCAGAGCACAGTATGGAAGCTTGTGCTTACACCTGAGGCAAGGCCTGGGATGTACACCCACAACTGCCTGACATCTGTTTTCAGAACTAAATGAAACCCAAGAGACAAATTTCATCTAATTAAATCCTGCACATAGACCATGCAGGGGGCTCTGGCCAACTTAGAAGACCATGGAGCTCATGGCTGATTTTGATGCAAGCACAGATAATAAGAATAAAGGGTCATTTTCTACCTGGTGGATGCTTGACCCAGAGGATCCTGGACCCAGAGGACCCAGTGGGTCAGGTCTGCAAAGGTCTTCCCTGTATCAGCAGCAGTTGGGTTTGATGGACTAAGCAGGAAGGCAAAAGATGTTCTGGCCCTACCTGCAGGTGGGTGGTGGCTGCTGATAAAATCATTTGTCCATGGGATTATTAAAGCTTAAGCAGGTCATGATGGCACTGATTTATGTAGAAGTTGTTATTCCCATCCATATCAGGGAAGTTATGTCCTGGAAGTCTTGCAGGATCTGATAGGGTTATATCCAGAGTTTAAAGACTGGAATGAAAAGGAGAAAAAAAAAAAAAAAAAAGTCTGCTCTGTTATGGACAAGAGACCAGATGAGTTTTGGGGTTGATCTTTGAGAAATCAGCGAAGTTTCACTGCTTCTGACTTACTTTTTTTTTTTTTTTCTTTTTGGTAATTCAAGTCTTGTCTCTGCTGTTTGCCTGAAGGTCTCCACAGATCATGAATTAGTCAGAAAGGGATGGAAAACAAAGACAGAAAACACAGTTACTCAGTTGTAAAACCCTTCAGGATGCCTTCCCATCGAATGCTATTCTGTTAAAAAGGCCACTGCAGGAGGAGAAACAGCTCCAGGAAGGGGAGAAAAGTTCATTAAAGATCTGGAGCTGTTTCCCTATGAGCAACAAGTGCACATGGCAACTCATCAGTATGGAAAAATACAAATTTTAGGGAGAGGTTTTGCTTCAAGGTCAGTTGTTGTTCAGACTGAAATCCCTCTTTTTCATAGGGCATTTTCCCAAAGGACATTTTAGATTTTCTGCATAAACCCCTAGGTCAACACTGCTGCCTCCTTATGGGGCAGCCCACGACATAGGAACAGGCAGTTCAAGATTGAGGTGACAAAAACCCCAACTTTGTGTCACTGAAGCCCTTGAACTGTAAAACCATGTCCTTTTTTAACAGATTCAAAAAGTTTGGAGTTTGGAGGTTCTCTGGTCCAACCTCCTGCTCAATCAGGGCCACCTGCAGCCAGTTGCCCAAGCCCATGTCAAGGATGAAGACTCCACAACCTCTCTGGGCAGCCTGTGCTGGCACAAAATATTCCAAGGGAGCCTCCTGTGTTACATTTTCTCTTGTCCTGTCACTGGGGACCACTCCATCATCCCATGGTGATCTCCTGGACCCAACTCCATCACCTTTGTGCTCTCAGTTATACACTGACCAGACCCCCCCTGATCTTCTTCACCTCCAGGCTGAGCAGATCTTTCATCCTTGTCTCATAGGAGAGATTCTTCAGTCCCTTCAACATCTTCATAACCCATTCCTGGCCTCTCCTGGATGTCCACATGTGGGAAACCCAGCACTGGCCACCAAAACCAACAGGAAAAAACTGCTGAAGCCTGAGATTGAACCAGGACCTTTAGATCTTCAGTCTCACGTTGTCCCATCTGAGCTACTTTAGCCCTGCTCTGCTGCCAATTTTCACAAAACCTGTAGAAATATAATTATCTTTCAGCTTTTTACCATTCAAACTGGGTCTGTGAACACTTTAAGTCTTGTCCCATCACTTGGGATCACTGGAAAGGGCCCAACTCCATCTTTACACCCTCCCTTCAGATATTTAGGTACATTGATGGGATCACCTTCTCATCTCTAGGCCTTCCATGGGGTGCTCTGCATGGCTGAACTACAAATTGTTTCAGAAACAGGGAGAGAAATGCAAAAATAACCAAATTTCACCAGCAAGTGATAGCCACAGGATGTCCTAAAACCTTTTGTCCTCTCCACTTTGAGAAGTCTACAGCAGATTGTAGAATTTGAAACCTGCAGATTACTCAGAGCTGGGAGAACACAGCACAGTGACAGTTCTGTGATTTTTGTCTTGACATTGCAGATCATTCCTCTGAGTTTACTACTGGCCCAGCCTCCCTTCTTGGTCTGCTAACCATAAGTAGTGCCACTGCAAAGAAAGCAACCAGAGTAGGAAAACCTCTAAAACCTTTGGCTTTTGGGTACAGCTTGACCTACCAGTTCTCCTCCAGGCAACTGAACCATGCCTGTCCTCTCAAATACAATCCCACCCCAAGAATTCCACCTGAGGTGCCTAAAAATACACATTCAGACCTATCTGAGATACCTCAGGCTCACCCAGTTGTCTCACAGCTCCTACTCCAGAGGACTGTAGGCTTTTTTCATGACCCATCAGGAAGAAATTCTTTAATTTGAGGCTGTTGAGACACTGGAACGGGTTGCCCAAGGAAGTTGTGGTTGCCCCATCCCTGGAAGTGTTGATGGATTGGCAGGTGTTCCCACCCATGGGAACCAGAAGGTCTTTGAATCCCTTCCAACCCAAAGCATTTGATGATTCTATGATCTAACCCAGTTCTCTGTCTCTCAAAATGGCACAGGAAGATGCTTCATAGCAGCTAAAGTCCACTCCCCTTGTGCCATATTCAAGAAGTTGGAAGGAACCTCTCTAGAACATCTCTCTGGATCCATCACCAATCCTTAAAGCTATATTTATACACCTGTCCTAAACATCAACTATCAGAGAACAAGAAATTCAACAGCTATCAAACATCTATGGATGAGAGTGGATGTGCTGGATAAATAGGAATAATTTTTAAGGCTATATTTTTTTTTTTTTTTCACTCCTAACACCAGCAGAGCCCACATCAGCAGGATCAGAGCCCACATCATTGTGGATAGATGACAAGAATCACAGAATCACAGAATTCTAGGGGTTGGAAGGGACCTCGAAAGATCATCTAGTCCAACCCCCCCTGCCAGAGCAGGGCCACCTAGAGTACATCACATAGGAACGTGTCCAGACGGGTTTTGAATGTCTCCAGTGAAGGAGACTCCACGACCCCCCTGGGCAGCCTGTTCCAGGGCTCTGTCATCCTTACAGTAAAAAGTTTTTTTCTAATATTCAACTTGAACCTCCTATGCTCCAATTTACACCCATTACCCCTTGTCCTATCACTGGTCACCACTGAGAAGAGCCTAAGTCCATCTCCCTGACACTCACTCCTTACATATTTGAAAACATTGATGAGGTCACCCCTCAGTCTCCTTTTCTCCAAACTAAAGAGACCCAGCTCCCTCAGCCTTTCCTCATAAGGGAGATGTTCCACTCCCTTAATCATCTTAGTAGCTCTGCGCTGGACTCTTTCAAGCACTTCCCTGTCCTTCTTGAACTGAGGGGCCCAGAACTGGACACAATACTCCAGGTGCGGCCTCACCAATGCAGAATAGAGGGGGAGGAGAACCTCTCTTGACCTACTAACCACACCCTTTCTAATGCAGTTTTCTCCCTAGGAAAAGGAGACCTTCCAGGTCAGCTTGTGTGGAAGCCTGGATTACCTGTGATTTAAATCTACTTTTCCAGCTGTCCCATTTTTCTTCCATCAGCTTTCTCCTTGTCAACGAAAGCGACAGCTGAAACCAAAGTTCTGCTTCTCACCAGCTTCCCTCAGAGAGGAAGGAATGATCCCAACATGGGAACTGTGCTATTTGCCTTGAAATACTCAAATTTCAGCTAGCTACAAAATTCCCACTGCAAATTCTAGCAGTGCTGGTGGAAATGATGAAGTGAATGATCTGATAAAAAAAAAACCCAACCAAGCCTTGAAGGAAGTGCCACATTGCAGTGAAATTAGAAACCTGAGAAGCTGATATGTCAGGAAGATTGCTTGTTCAGATGGTGAAACATCACAACTGAAAGTCTCTGAGCAAAGCCATCAGAAGGAAAAAGACAAAATTCCAGTTTAATGTCTCATATGGAAAATTTGAAGAACAAGAGCATTTGTTATAAAGTTTCAGAATTGGGGGTAGAGATGGAAATGGGGACAATGTCATTGAGGGAAGTGTCACAGGGACAGGGTATTTTTCTATTAGGAGATGATGGGAGATGTCTGTCTCTCTTTCATGACAGTGGTTAAAATGTTGGAGTTTTCCCAAATATCTGCATTTCCATAGTGCAGTACTGAGATGGACATCTGGGTCCTAGGGAAGAGGTGTCCATAGCTACAGGCAAAAAAGCAGCAGCTTCTAAAAGATGCAGCTGTGACCTCCCCACAAGGCAGCCAGAGAAACCATTCCATCTTCATTCCTCCTTCCACTTTTCTCACTTGCCTATGGAGCTCCAGATATTGGAGCTGAATGAGCCAGAATTAAAGCCTGAAGTTCTTTCTCTTCAATGAGGGAAAGTTTAAGCTTCCAACCTATCCTGGTATGGGCCAGGATAAAGGTGATTTTCTGTCTTGGACTTTTGCTTTCAGCTGAGTCTCTTGGAAGGAGCTGCACTTGCTGAAATGAACAGCAAGTTTCTCAGGCAGTGTCTGCTGCTGGGACTGATCCCACTCCATGTTTAGAGTTCCAGCTGGAGAATGGGGTGCAGAACCAAGGCCACTGCTCAGCTCTGAGGAACATTTTGCCCTCTGGAAGGAGAAAAGGAGTCAAGAGGTCCCACCTGCAGCCCTTCTTTGGGGAGGAACAGACAAGAGAAATGGCCAGAAGTGACCAAACAGAGGATTCCATCCCATCCACCTCATCCTCAGGAGAAATTGGAGGCATCACCAGGGTCAAAGCCCTTCCTGCTTCCCCTTCTTCCCCTCTCCCTCTTTGCTTGGGCATCCTGGGAGGATTCCATCCCTTCCTCTGCCTGTGCTCCTGATCCATGTCAGCCTGAATCTGTGTGTTCCTGCCTCCAGCTCCCCACTGCTGCTGACCCCAGGAGTCCAGCCTGGACTTTCCCAGGGCTGCCCTGCAGCCTGGGTGGGGATGGGAGAGTTATTGGGGGAGAGGGGGGAGGAACCTGGGATCCATTTTCCTGGATATTTGTATAGATTTAGTCATTTTTCCTATTTCTCATTCCTGTTTCATTAAAGCTGTGTAGTTTAGTTTCCAACCCATCAGTCTCTCTCCCTTATTCTCTCTCCTTTTCTTATCAGAAATGAGAAGGGCATTAACAGGGAACATCTGGGCATTTGGTTTAATTGCTGGGCCAGTGTTAAACCCTGACACATCCCTGGCTATGATGGGATTCCAGGAGTTGCTCTTGGTGAGCCCCTGTGTGGTCTTTTCCCCTTCCTGACTGCACTTCAAAAAAAAACCCAACGAGACTCAATGCAGGAACCAGCTGTGGGTACAGAGGTCACCTTTCCACCCAACTCAGCAAATCAGATTTCTCATATATCTTTTTTTTTTTTTCCATTTCAGGCTTTCTGGCAGCATCCGAAGTCACTGATGGCATTTTGTCCTATATCTCCACTTTTAATCCTGTTATCTGCACCAGGGCAGTGACAGACAACTGCAGGATTGGGATACTATTGCTTTTCAGCTACTAATTTGGCTCTGATGTGTCAAATAAAGCACATATTCCTCCTTTAAGCTCCTTGGAAATTTTCTGTCTCATTACACTGAGCAGGCTTCTGGTTTTTAGAGATTATCTCTATTTTGCTGTCACTATTTTCTCTTCTTTCTCTCTTATTTTTTTTTTTTCCAGGCTTTTCTGAAAACGATCTCATTAAGAACCCAAGTATCCTGGTTCTGAAAAAGGTTCCATGAGGTTTGCAAAGGTCTCCCAGTAGGAAGGTTGCTTGCCTTCATTTTCCCCTGCAGCTCAACAGCCCCCCAAGTGAACCCATTAGCAAAAATGGACTGGTTGAATAAAAAATAAATAAAAAAAACTGTCTACAAACCACTCAACAGCAATGTAAGGCTCCAGGAGGCAACAAACTATGTTGGCAAACCTCATCTTTGATGGCACTTTAAGATGTTAGGGAAAAAAATGAGATAACAGCACAAAGGGTGCTTGCTACCTACTGCAATGGCTGGGAGGGGATGTGCTAAAGAGGGTGGAATATGGGGCCTGAGAAAACTAAATTGTTTTTTTGTAGAAATAAATGCAGCTTTGAAACCCAAGATAACAAAGTCGGGCTGCCAAACTGTGCCTTCCTCTCTATATCTGATTTCTCCAAGATGCTGAGGTTGTTAACCCATCCTTTGGAGGGGGAGATGTGTCACTAGAGCTTAAAAAAAATTATAATTTTCATTTTAAATGTGGGTCTTGGGAAACACAAGGCTATGAATTACAACACTGTGGTTCTCACATGAAATATCCCCAGGCCTGAAGGAGGTAGAGATGGAGGCTTTGGTCCTGCTGCTGCCTAAAAGAATTCTCTGGGTCAGGGTGAAATTTCATTGCCCTGTGGTGAAATGTCCACTTGCCAGGGACACATAGCAGAAAAAAAGAAAAGAACAAAAAAAACCATAAAAAAGAAAAAAAAAAAAAAAAAAAAAAGAAAAAAACCCCAACACTAAAATCCCAAACAACCCACAACAACAGAAAAAAAACCAACAAAAAAACCCCACACCACCACCCCATCCTAGAAAAAAAAAAAATCAAACCAAAAAACAACCCAAACCAAAACCGCCCAGACCTGGTATTTAATTTCTCCCTAAGTCTGGATCACTCTTTGCTGGAAAAACTGAATTTTAGTGTTTTCTGTATTGAGTCTCTTTTACAAAGAGAGAGACATCAGAGATTGATTTCCTCCAGAGTAACCTGGGAAAGCAGAAGTTTCTGTTCATCCAAATCTCATTTTTCCATCAGGCAAAGGAAGGTTTTTGAGGCAGAACATTCCAAGCTTTATGGCTGGGTTGGAAAAGACCTTGAAGAGCAACAAAACCACCCCAGCACTGCCAAGTCCACCTCTAAACCACATCCCTAAGGATTATGTCGACACATCTTTTAAATCCCTCCAGGAATGGTGACTCCACTACTGCTCTGCACAACCTGGTCCAGTGCCTGACAACTGTTTTAGGAAAGAAAAAGTTCCTAAAATCCATTAGAAACCTCTCCCTGGAACAATTTAAGGCAGGAGGGCTCTGCAGAGGGACCTGGACAGATTGGAGAGTTCAGCTGATTCCAACAGGATGAGGTTCAAGAAGGCCAAGTGCCGGGTCCTGCACTTTGGCCACAACAACCCCATGGGGAGCTCCAGGCTGGGCACAGAGTGGCAGAAAGGGACCTTGGAGTCTGGATTGACAGGAAGCTGAACATGAGCCAGCAGTGTGCCCAGGTGGCCAAGAAGGCCATTGGCATCCTGGCCTGGATCAGGAACAGCGTGGCCAGCAGGTCCAGGGAAGGGATTCTGCCCCTGTACTCAGGGCTGGTGAGGCCACAGCTTGAGTCCTGTGTCCAGTTCTGGGCCCCTCAGCTCAGGAAGGAGATTGAGGTGCTGGAGCAGGTCCAGAGAAGAGCAAGGAGGCTGTGAAGGGATCCAGCAGAATTCCTGTGAGGAAGGGCTGAGGGAGCTGGGGGTGTTCAGCCTAAAGAAGAGGAGACTCAGGGGAGACCTCATCACTCTCTACAACTCCCTGGAAGGAGGTTGGAGCCAGGGGAGGGTTGGTCTCTTTTCCCAGACGACTTTCAACAAGACAAGAGGGCACGGTCTCAAGTTGTGCCAGGGAAGGTTTAGGTTGGATATTAGGAAGAATTTCTTTACAGAGAGGGAGATCAGACATTGGAATGGGCTGCCCAGGGAAGTAGTGGATTCTCCATCCCTGGAGATATTTAAAACGACACTGGATGTGGCACTCAGTGCCATGGGCTGGGAACTGCAGCTGTAGTGGATCAAGGATTGGACTTGATGATCTCTGAGGTCCCTTCCAACCCAGTCGATTCTATGATTCTATGATTCTAAGGTGATTTCTACTTGTTTCACTTTTTTCTTGGGAAAAGAAACCAAGAGCCTCAACTCCAACCTTTTTCCATGTTATTTGGGGAGAGAAACAACTTCTCCCCTCAATCTCCTTTTCTCTAGACTAAAAAATCCCAAATCCTTCATCTCTTCATGGTCATATTTCTTCTACAGACCTTTTTCCAGCTCTTTTTCCCTTCTCTGGATACTCTCCAGCCCCTCAATGTCCTTGTAGTGAGGGGTCCAAAACTGAGCACAAGATTCAAGGTGCTGAGTCCAGGGGGAAAATCACTTTCCCCATCCCTGCTGGAGATCTCGTTGATTATGTCCTGCATGGAGCAGACAGCAATAGAACACCTAATTTGAGGTTTTTTTCTTAGAGCAAAGCCCTGGGAGACACAAATCACAACCTAAATGAGTTTTGTGTCAATTATTGCATATTGCAATCCTGCAATTCTGCTCAGCACAGAGTCCTGTGGCTTTTTTTCCCAGGCTTAATAACATTTGCAGCTCCTGCTCTGCCTCCACAAACTCTTGTTGTTCAAGATGGATCGCCCACTGCCACTTCAGCCCATCAAAACTTCATTTCCAGAAGGATAAACCATTTGGAAATCACTTTCTTAATAACTGTCAATAGAGCAGAGCAGTAAAACGGGTACTAAGGCAGCAGAACAACACCAAAAAAAAAAGAAAAAAACAAAGCAAAAATCCAAACAGTACCAAGAAAACCTTTGTAAAAATAACAGGTGTATTAAAATGTCTGTGGGGGTGTAGGTATATTTGTAAAAAAATAATAATAATACAGAGAGCAGGTGGTGTGCCACATCATTAGCAATCCCCTTGTTCTTGCTAAGCAAGGTTTGGTGAATTTCCCTGAGAGGTTTCCCAGAAATTCATAAAATTAGTAGTAAACAACCCTTCTAGAAGGGTTGGGAGATATTTTCAGATTCTGCCTAACATCCCAACACTCCTATCTGAAGTTTTTCTCTGCTTTGCAAAACATCCAGAAGTTAATGGGAGGAAAATTAAGGAGCAAAGTAAGGGGAATAAGATGAGAACAAACAGAATCCACAGTAATTTGCTTCACATTGAGAAAACATAAGTATGATGGCTTGGACAGTGATGGCATCTTGATGTATAAATGGGTTTGTTACTTAACTCTGGTGATTCATGCTGTCAGGCAGAGGGATGAGGCAGATGCCAAAGATGATGCTGGGAAAGAATTTTTTCCTCCCCAAAGAGTTTGGTAGGGAATTTACAAAGCTGAGAGGTCAACAAAAACGGGCCAGATATTTTTATGATGAACATGTGGACAGCTGGGAGGAACATCCCAAAACACAGGCTCCTACCTCCTGCTATCAAGCCAAAAAAATCAGTATATTTCACTGATTTTCAGCCCTTACTGTTCAAGTAGATCTATAATCCACAAAGGGATGACTTTGGTGGATTTAGGTAGTATTAATCTTCTGTTTCCTGTGGGTGAAAGCTGGAAAAATGGGTCTTTTCATATTTTTCACATCATTTATTTCATCAGTGTTTCTAAATCAAGCTGAACTGCAGCCACGTGAAGCTATTGGGCATTTGGAGTAGAGCTTTTGTTTTCTTTTGTTTTTAAAGATTGTCTAAGGAAGGTATTCCAGCTGCTTAGAATGAAAGAACCAGGAAAAAAAAAAAAAAAAAAAAAAGAAGAACAAAAGAAACTGAGATAATTTTAGCTGTTCTAAATTTTATAGGCAAACTCCACAAATATTTGCAGGGAGGAGATGAGGAAAAAAGAAGGAAAAAGTTCTGTGCTGGTCATTTTGTCCCAGAGTGAAGGGAAGGAAGGTGTTATTTTCAGACATCAAGTTAAGACCCTATTTGGCAGCTCTTGGGTGGTTGTTTTGGAGCCTCCATGGTCTCCTCTGCAGTTTACCAGGGCACATTGGAAACTCATCCAGCCCTAAGAGTTCCCAGTTGGAAAACCTCTGGTTGTGGGGCTGAGTAAAGAAATTAAAGAGTGAAAAAATGTGGCCAGGCTGGATGATGGGATTTAAGTTCACTTCTTGGTCTGGATCCTTGTGAACACCTGAGAAAACACTTGGGGCAGGAGAGGGCTTGAATAAGGAATCTCTATAGTTTGTGTGTGGCAGAAGCAAGGAGATGGTGAGAATTTTCCTGTAAGAAGTGAGATGTATGGCCTGGGGGATATATTCTGAGCTACACCTTGGTCTGAGAGCAGCCAGGCAGAAAGAGACCTTGGAGTCTGGATTGACAGGAAGCTGAACATGAGCCAGCAGTGTGCCCAGGTAGTCAAGAAGGCCAATGGCATCCTGGCCTGGCTCAGGAACAGTGTGGCCAGCAGGTCCAGGGAAGGGATTCTGCCCCTGTATTCAGCCCTGGTGAGGCCACAGCTTGAGTCCTGTGTCCAGTTCTGGGCCCCTCAGTTCAGGAAGGAGACTGAGGTCCTGGAGCAGGTCCAAAGGAGGGCAACCAGGCTGGTAAAGGGACTTAAGCAAATATCCTATGAAGAGAGACTGAGGGAGCTGGGGGTGTTGAGGCTGGAGAAGAGGAGGCTCAGGGGAGACCTCATCACTCTCTACAACTCCCTGAAAGGAGGTTGGAGCCAAGGGGGGGTTGGTCTCTTTTTCCAGGCAACTCTCAGCAAGACAAGAGGGCAGGGTCTCAAGTTGTGCCAGGGGAGGTTTAGGTTGGAGATTAGAAAGAATTTCTTTACAGAGAGGGTGATCAGACATTGGAATGGGCTGCCCAGGGAAGTAGTGGCTTCTCCAGCCCTGGAGATATTTCAAAAGAGCCTGGATGTGGCACTCAGTGCCATGGTCTAGCAACCGCAACAGTGGTTCAAGGGTTGGACTCGATGATCTCTGAGGTCCCTTCCAACCCAGCCAATTCTATGATTCTATGACTTGATGTTTGATCACTTATCCAAAATGGCAAAGCTCTTGGAGAAGATGCTGGGCTAATTAGCTGTGTGGAGGTTGGGAGATTTCAGACGTAAAGAATTCCCCATTCATGGCCAAATGAAAAAAAAAGAAAGATGTTGTGAACGTGGTTTTCCACCACTCCTGGAAAGGGCATCCTGCCCCATGTCTCTTCTGGACAACCTCAACCTCCTTGTTAGGTGATGAATTTATTTTTAATCCTCTCTGTGTCTGGAAACAAAGCTTTGTCTGGGGGATGATGTTCAACCAGCATCCTCCATGACTTCTATGAAAATGATCAGGGATCTGGAACACCTCTCCTATGAAGACAACCTGAGGGAGCTGAGGTTTTCCAGCCTGGAGAAGAGAAGACCTGATAGTGACCTTCCAGTATCTGAAAGGGACCTTCAGGAAGGATGGAGAGGGACTGTTTGTAAGGGCCTGGAGTGATAGGATGAGGGGCAATGGTTTGAAATTAAAGTAGATTTAGATTGGAGGTGAGGAAAAAATTCCTTACCATGAGGGCAGAGGAAAAATGGAGTAAGTTGCCTATGGAAGTAATGAGGCCTCATCCCTGGAAATATTCAAGGTGAGGCTTGAGGAAGCTCTGAGCAACCTCATCTGGTTGTGGGTGTCCTTACTGCAGGGGGGTTGGACTAGAGGACTTTTAGAGGTCCCTTCCAACCCAAATTATTCTATGAATCTGACAGAAACATAGGGGTACCCTGATGAGGTTCTGACTCGACCTAGCAAAATCCATCACGTGGAAAACTTGGGGATGGAGCTGAAAGATTTTAGAGAGGTAGAGAGGAAGTGGGGGGTGTCTGCATGTTGTTATTAGTCAATAACACTGCAAATCTCAGGGTTTCCCCCTCTTTCACAAACTCCACAAGCACAAACACCACTACAAGGAAACTTCCAGGCTCTGAGCACAGCAAGCATCCTCTCCTCCTCCCTGCTGCAGAGCCTCAGGAGGAGGAAAGATGTCTGCAACCAAGGTAAGCAGCACATTTTGGGACCTGTAACCACAGCATTAGAAATCCTGGCCCATTTTCACCCCTCCCTAACTCCCCAGCAGACTCTCTCCCATTTACAAGCAGGTGGGGGAAAGGCAGGAGCCTGCAGCAGATCCATTCTCTGGCAAGGATGCTCCTCATCTTTTTTTTCTCTGCCCCTCTCCCTGCTCCCACTCAGCCCTTTTCCCCCACACACCCACCCACCTGGGTGTCTCATTCCAAGGTCTCTTCAGGGAGCTGTGGTGATGGGTGTTTCCTTAGGGCTTTTCCTTAAGGAACCCATTAATCCGGAGCTGCTGCCTTTCCCTCCCCTTCCTCCCTGCAGCCAACCCCGGCTGCTGAAAAGCAGAAAATGGGGGGGGTGGGGGAGGGATGTGAGGTGGGAAATCCAGGCTGCCACGTCCTCCCCCAACAGTGTGGGATGGGATTTCTCCCAAAAGATCAGCAGGGAGCCCACCAGGTGTATCAAGTGGGGAGAAACAGCAGTGACCAGCAGAGAAACACTGGCAGGGATGCTCCTGCATCTCCCCCCCCCAAATCCTTCCCTCTTTCTGTTGCAACATTCCTGTGAGGACCCCATGGAAAGCTAAATCCTATTGTGCTGGGAATAAACTGCCACTGCCCTCCCAGCATCCTCTCCACTGTAATCAGGGATCCAGGGAAATGCTGCTCATCCCATCCCTGTAACCCTACAGCAGGACCATCTCTCCCCAGGTCATGTCTGGGGGACATTAAAAAAAAAATATTCTTCAGTCCTTAGGCATAAATAACCCTGGTTACATTTTCAGCCTCTGATTTTAGCTTTTTCCCTGTTTTTTCTTCCCCACCTCCCCAAGTTTTTCCCTTCCTAATGTTCAACAGACTGATGCTTCCTTCTCAGCAGTCCTTTTTCCAGCTTGCAGCATCCCTCCTGTTAGACAACACCCACTAGAAGGGACACTGTCAAAATTCCCACAATCATGTGCAGAGACACAAGCAAGGAAAAGACTGGAAAATGCTTCTTAATCCTCTGTCCTTTAAAGGTTCCTCCTTCCTTTTTCTTGTCTCCCACATGCTGCCCCACACATCATCTGGGACCTGCAGCCCCTGCCCCATTAACCTTTTGGGTTTTAAGCTTCAAATAGAACCTACACACTCACCTCCACCTAAAACCCCCATTTTTTATTTTTATTTTTTTAACATGCCCCCAATCCACATATTTCTCAGTGCAGAAACCTCTGCAGTTCTTTGCTCCTATAAACCTGATCACCTGAGATGGTGACCTGAGACCACCAACCCATTCTGTTTGGCTGCTTTTTGGGTTAGGAGAATGCTCTTAAAGAGCTTTACACAGCAGTTTATTCCCCAGCTCCTCCTGGCCCTGTTTTCCTCTGTCTTTTAGTGATGCCTGGGGCCTCATACATTTGGAAAGAAGAAATTAGCACAGCCTGCTTCTTGCTGCTCATGTTCCTCCATTGCCACTGAGCTTCCCTGCTGGCCCTAATTACCCATCTCTCATTTACAGGGACTTAAATGATGGGAAGAAGAAGAAGAAGAATTAAAAATAATAAAAAAAAAAGCTGGTTGAATTAGACTGGGCTGAGGATGCACTGATTGAGGTTCCTTTCCCTTCAGGAGTGACCTAACATCACTTTTTGTGTTCTTAGTGATGTAGATTCCCCATCACCAAGTGTGGAAGCTGCTCTGTTGTTTTCCTGAGCCCTGGCTCCCTGTGGCTTCCCAGGGATCAGCAGTGGGAAGCAAGAACACTGAAGGGAAATCCCTTGTTAGTAACAGTGCCAAGGAGAGAAGAAAATAAGAGAAATAGCTTAGAAGAAGGAGCAGCAAAAGGAAATATAAAAAAAAAAAAAAAGCTGGAAAAAGGTAAATCAGGGAACCCCTGGGTGACATGATGGCCAAAACCAGGGGAGTGGTGGCCCAGCTTGTGGCCAAATTTATTTTTATTCATAGAGTGACAGAGCACCCTGTGACCCACCATCAAAGGAGGGTGTTCATGTTCCATAGGCAAGGAAATCCCTGCCCAGGTATTACAGGGAACAAGTGAAAAATAAAGATGTCAACAGAATGAGTTGAAATAATTTTATTTAATATTTCCTTTGCCTTGAGGAATGTCCCAGCACTGAGGAGATCTGGGTCTTAGTGCCAAATTAAGAGGAGGGATTTCAATCTGCCTAGGATGTTGTCCAAAAACACCTCCCTGACCAAATCCTTGCCAGGCTGGGGTAGGCAGGTTTGCAAAATATTTGGGATTTCAGTCTGAATAAGAGGGAATAAAACACTTAGGGGGGTTTATGAGTTCCTGAAGAGAGAAAAAGCTACTCAGAAAGGTGGTAACTGATCCATGGTTCAGGCAGAGAGGAGGATTTTTTGATGAATAAAAGACTGAACAATGTACATCTGCAGATGAAGAGATCTAGGCCTGAAAACAGGGAAAAAAAATAAAAATAATAAAAAAAGTCTGCTTAGTGGGTCTCTATTAAAAGATCTCTGACCCAGGTGAGGGGAACCAGCCTGATGGAAATTAATGGGGGATTTGAGAACGAAGCCACCAGGGTGGTGTCCAAACAAGCCTGGCTTCTGTTGCATCTCTTGGAGGATATCTGCCATGCCATGTGCAAATTTGGGTCTCCTTTGAGCATTCTGTAGCTTTCAGCTCCTGAGGATTTCCCCTCAAGAGGACAAAGCTGTTGCCACCGATAGGAGGGGTAGAAATGTGTGATGTGATGCAGAAAAGAGGTTGTGGTAGATGATTCGTGAGGCTGGGATTGGCTGCTAGCAATTCCAGCAAGGATTACAGCAATTCCTGTTGTGGTCAGAGGAATTTCCCATTGCTTCCTGCTCCCTTCAGCCTGTAGCAGGGAGACTGCAACTTGGAAATCTTCCCATGAGCCAGTTTAGCTTCAGTGATAGAAAACCAGGCTCCCACCCCCATTAATGCCTTTTCCCCATGCCCTGGTCCAGAAAAAAAGAATCCCTACTGGTTTGGGCCAGGATAAAGGAGATTTTCTGTCTTGGACTTTTGCTTTCAGCTGAGTCTCTTGGAAGGAGCTGCACTTGCTGAAATGAACAGCAAGTTTCTCAGGCAGTGTCTGCTGCTGGGACTGATCCACCTCGATGTTTAGAGTTCCAGCTGGAGAATGGGGTGCAGAACCAAGGCCACTGCTCAGCTCTAAGGAACATTTTGCCCTCTGGAAGGAGAAAAGGAGTCAAGAGGTCCCACCTGCAGCCCTCCTTTGGGGAGGAACAGACAAGAGAAATGGCCAGAGTTGACCAAACAGAGGATTCCATCCCATCCACCTCATCCTCAGGAGAAATTCAGGAGGGATCCCCAGGGTCAAAGCCCTTCCTGCTTCCCCTTCTTCCCCTCTCCCTCTTTGCTTGGGCATCCTGGGAGGATTCCATCCCTTCCTCTGCCTGTGCTCCTGATCCATGCCAGCCTGAATCTGTGTTCCTGCCTCCAGCTCCCCACTGCTGCTGACCCCAGGAGTCCAGCCTGGACTTTCCCAGGGCTGCCCTGCAGCCTGGGTGGGGATGGGAGAGTTATTGTGGGAAAGGGGGGAGGAACCTGGGATCCATTTTCCTGTATATTTGTATAGATTTAGTCATTTTTCCTATTTCTCATTCCTGTTTCATGAAAGCTGTGTAGTTTAGTTTCCAACCCACCAGTCTCTCTCCTTTATTCTCTCTCCTTTCTTTATAAGGGAGGGAAGGGGCATTAATAGAGAGCATCTGGTATTTGGTTTAATTGGTTTAATTGCTGGGCCAGTGTTAAACCCTGACACCCTACAGGTGTTGAGGAAGTGAAGGAGAAGCTCAGCACAGTTTTTCCTATGGGAACATCATGATGTCTGTGAGAAGGTGAGCTATGGGGTTATCTGGACCTCTCTCTCCTCGTCATGGGAATGGCTGTTAGTGTTTAAAAAGAAGAAATAAATCTGCAGAGTTTCCTCTGGCTCATCACATGACCAAGGATGTGGTTTGGCAGCCTGACAAGCTGCCCCCCAAAAAACCCATGTCCTATTTTCCCTGTGTGGCTGTGATCTCCTTATGCTCCTCCATCACCAGAGGACCTCAGATCACACTGCCATAGGGGTGTGAAACTCAGACAGAGATGCTAAAGCAGAGCCAAGGTTTCAAGAGTGGGTTCTGTGGACCAGAGAGAATCCTTGGAATGTCATGGACTCATCCTCCTGGCGGATGGTGAGGAGCACCAGGAACTCTCCTGGACTGGTGGGACTCCATCAACCCAGAAGTGCTGGGAGATGAACCTGGGCTATGAGCTTCACAGCCACCCCACCTCTTTTCCTTATTTAGCAGACCTGTGATTTGCAGTGCTTCCTGCTGAGAAGGAGTAAAAAAACCCCACTAAATTCAGAAAGTTTTACTAAAACACTTCGAGGAGCACCAAAAAGGGGGAGGGAGGTGGGTGAAGAGTCAAATGTGTGGCCAAACCTGGGTCAGGGTCAACTCTCAGCCATGTGGCACAAATGCAGCTGAAATTTTATAGACCAGGTGCACAGGAGAAAAATAAAGTTCATTTCAAAGAATCGTGGAATTGCTTGGGTTAGAAAGGACCTTAAAGATCATCCAGTTCCAAAACCCCTGCCATGGGCAAAGACATCTCCCATTAGACCAGGTTGCTCCAAGCCCCATCCAACCTGGCCTTGAACACTTCCAGGGATGAGGCAGCCACAGATTCTCTGGGAAACCTGTTCCAATGTCTCAGCACTCTCACATTGAATAATTTCTTCCTCAATCTACCCTCTTACAGTTTCAAACTATTACCTTTTGGGAAATAAATCTGGAGATGCCTTTCTGGTTGTGTTGGCCTCATGAGAGTCATAACAACCAACACCAAAGTTCAGGTCCTTGCCAGGGAAAATGCTCTCACCTTGGAGTTTCTTGATTTAAATTCAGGCAGGCTTGTGGGGGTGAAAGCAGAAGAAGGAGGCACTCATTAACATTTCCTCTGCCTAGCGAGCCAACAAAACCAATAAACATCCCATTAAAAAGAGAAAACATCAAAAAAAGAGAAGATACTTTTAGCTTGAAAACCAAGCTCTTCATCTTCTCCATCTTTTTAGATGAAAAGAAAAAAAAGAGAGAACAGAAGGAGCAGCACTAATAAGGATAATAATAATTATTATTATTGTTAATATTGTTAGTGGGCTGCCCTCAGTATTTTGCTTGTTTTCCTACCCTCCCAGCACATGAGATGTGGCCCCAGCCCTGGAGGACCCTGGGTGACCAGGGACAATGCAGCCACTGATGCCAACCCTGTTCTGAATGCCAAACTCTGGGTACTGAGTACCAGCTTCAATAAATTGTTCCACTGCTGGAGATGGATGAATAGAAACATATGGTGTAAATTAACTGTGTTATTCTTTTCCTTTTTTTTTTTTTTTTTTTTCTTTTAAGAAATAAATTTAAAAGTGCAGCACTTTGGTTTCACTTCATTTTATTCCCCTCTTGATTTATTTGTTACTAAACAAATGCTTGGCCAGCTTTGTCTGGGAACCTGTAGCGACTGAAAGGGCACGGAGGTGGAGGGATTGTGTTTGGTTTGGGGTTTCTTTCTTTTATTTTTTTTTTTTCTTGTAGAAGGAAGAAACAATTCTGGAAGTGAAAGGGAAAATTCTAGTACAGCAAATACAGGGTAGCACAGAAAAACCCTGGTTCACCAGTAGAAAAAAATAATAGTTCCTGCAAGAGTATGGGATTAATCCTGACCTTCAGAGTTCCAACTTTAGGCACTTCAAACAGTCCTTGGTGACAGACAGGGTCCTCTAGACAGGGATTCAGAGAGGGAACTCCATGCACATCACAGAGGGACTCTGGTATTGCAGCAGAGTAATAAAGCATCCAGCAGAGCTTTGCTATGCAGAAGACACTTAAAAGCTGCACCAGAAACCTTCCCAAGCCCTGGAATCTCCCCCTTCTCACTCACCCACCAGGTTCATCTGGCTGAGAGCTCAGACACATCCCCCAGAAGATGTCTTGCCACAAGGTAGATCTGAGAAAATGCTCGGCCAGATGAGGTGACAAAGGTTTGGCAGCCAAAAAAAAAAAACCAACAAACTCATTCCCAAACCCCTTCAAGTCTGCTCTGTGGTGGGGTGCAGCAAAACCCCACATCCTGCCCAGCTGCAAGGGGTGGGTGCCACCAGGCTTTGGGTGCAGAATGTCCCCAGCAAAACAGTTGTGACAACACTGGGGAAGGTGCCTGTGCTGGCTCTGACTTTCATCAAGTCCTCCTCCCCACAAGGAGGTCTTTTTTTGGGCTCTCCAACGTGGTTTAAAGCTCTTCAGGAAGTTCTAGGATCACAACCCACTTTGACACCATCCTACTGAGCCATGGGGTGCAGTTTTTGGTTGTTCTCTGTCTCTTTCTTTCTTCTGCTCAGCTGGTTTGGAGGAAACTGCTCCTGCTTACTGAGCATCCTTTTTCTCCCTCCCTCATCCCCACTCCCCACCTCCCTTCCTCCTCCTCTTGCCCCTCTCTTGCCTTACACATCTCTGCTCACCCAGAGGACCACAAATCCTCCAGTCTCCTCTCTCCACCCCATTGCCAGCTCCCCTGAGGCCAGGAATCTAATTCCAACATTAATCTGGCTGTCTCTTTGTCAAACCTTGGGATAAAAGCTGCTGTGGCTCTGCAAGCCTCCTCCCCAGCTTGCCCCAGTCCATGACTTTTCTCCTTCTGTACCCAATCTGTCTCTCTGTGCCCGGAAATCATTTGCTTTAAATTCCTTTTCTCCTTCAGCTCCCAGAACTCCCCATCTCCCTCCTCCCTTCCCTTCCGGCTCCCCTCTCTCCTCCTCCTCTACCCACGCACCTTACTTTAATTAGAAATACAATGAAAATCACTGCTTTAATCAGCAAATCATTCCCCAGCAGGTCCAGAAGAAAACCCCGGTTCCTCCTCAGCTCCCTCACCACCTCCACAAAAGAAAAAAAATAAAAGAAAAAAAAGAAAGAAAAAAAAAAAGAAAGAGAAAAAAGAAAGAAAGAAAAAAAATAGAAAAAAGAATAGAGCACACAGACTAAAGGAAGAGCTCAGTGGAAAGGTTACAAGAGGAGGTAAACCTAGTGACCTGGATATAGCAGGGGAAAGAGCCAGGAGAAATCCTATGATACTCAAGACAGACAAATGCTGGGGCTGGGAAGAATAAATCCTTGGCAGGAACTGACTGACTGGAGCTCAAGAATGGACCTGAGGTGGCTGGAGGAACAGACATGCTGAATATCATCCAACAGTGTATTCTGGCAGCAAAAATGGTATCCTGGATTGTGGGAGCATCAACACAGGCAGGAGATCAATGGAAGTGCTTATCCTCCTCTACTCAGGATGTATCAGACCATATCTAGGTGCTGCCATGAGGTTGAGGTCCTTTAGTTTAATTAAATCAACTGTAAATGAGTTTGGCACAGACCATTGGGATGGTCAGGGCTCCAGCACTTGCCTGGTGTGGGACCAGGGTTTTTCCATCCTGGAGAAGTGATGGTTTTGGGGGGATGTAACAGCAATCCCCTTAATCTGTAGTGAGGTTATCAAGCCAGGTGACAGAGGTGGCTACTGAGGGGATAAGAGATATTGAGTGTGACTTAAAACCAGCTACACTGCCTGGCTGTGAGAAAAAAAGGTTTTTCCTCTGAGGACAGGCACACAGTAGAGCAGGTTGCCCAAAGAGAATTGTGGCTTCCCTGTCCCTGGAGGTTTTGAATATCTGAAAGCTGAATCACCTCATCTGACCAAGTAGATTTGAGCTAAAAACCTCCTGAGATCTGTTCCTTCCAGCCTTCATTATCCCGAGATCCCAGGACAAGACCTCAGTTCCATGCAAAGCCCTGATGTACCCCCACACTCTGAAAACTAAGGGAAAAGGAAAGAGGATGGGAAGGTATGGATGGGGTGGAGTAGGTTTTACAGCCACTTCATCCCAAATTCTGGCATTTGATGAGGCAAGGTGAGGTTGAAAGGTTGCAAAGTTAAATCCAGTCTGTTCCCATCCACTGGTGATCTCCTAAGGGAGAATTCTGGGAATCTTGGATGAAAACCTCTCTGGAGAATAACTTTGCATTTACATCAATAAGAGTCTCTCCCTGTTCCTGTGATCTCCTACTGATAAGACAGATTTAAAGTAGGTGAGCTCTCTAAGGTATAAAGACCACAGCAAAAAAAAAAAAAACACTCCAGAGCTCCCCCAAACCCTCAGATTACTGACATCTGACCCTGTCTAAACACAAATACAGGTGCACAAAAATCTCTTGCTTAGGAAAGGTGAATTAAAGTGGGAAAAAAAAGCAAGGCAGAGGAAATTTGTCTCTCTGTGCTTGTCATATCACTGTCATGATATGTGTGTGGTATCAAGTGGCATCAGGAGGGTCTGCTGGGTCAGGAAGCCTGATTTACACCCTCAGACTTTTATCCCCTTCCCCATTCACCCTACCTTCCCTCTGTATCAGTTTGGTGTTGCCCTAAGTAACCCTGAGAGCCATACAGCAGTTTGTCCATCACCTGGCAGGGGACAGACAAGGATATTGCTGGAAAAAGAAAAAAAAAAGGAGTCCTGACCCTTGTTTCTCATGCCCTTCAGCTTCATCACCACCAGTTTGCTCCAAGGGAACCCTGCTTTAACCAGACGCTTGCCACTGAGATCTCCTTTCACTGAAAGCCCATCTCTCTCCTCTGCATTTTGCTGTTACCAGGCTGGCTTCAATCCCACCAGGAAATTCATGGCCAGGAGCCACAGGAGCAGAGATCCATCCTCAGCTTCCCTGGCACCCTGCCCATCACCCCAAGCGTGGAGGCAAAGCACTTCCCCTCTGCCAAGAAGCTTGAAATCCCTTTTTTTAAAATATACTTTTTTAGGTGACATTGATGAATCAGCATCCCCCTGCCTCCGGCCACAGTCACTGAGAGGAGATGAGAAACCCCAGATGTCCTCAGAACCTCTCCTGAGGGTGTTCCGGTGGGGAACTCTCTGGGATTAGGGAATCCTTTATCCCTGCCTTTATGTAAGACCCGGAGGCTCCTTTTATGGTTGGTTCTTCCTGCTTTGTCAAGAGGAAAGAACAAATTGAGCTTCATCTGCGCTTGTGGGTTGGCTGACTGCTTCAACATCTGATTCAGGCTGAGGAGGGAACAGGCTTTTAATGGGCGGATTTAATTCGGTGTCAAAAAAACCCAGGATGTCACCCCCCTCCCTCATTGAATATTCCCAAGATAGCGGTCGGTCCCTTGCAACTAAACCCTGGGGATGCTCCCCACCTTAGAAAGTCCAGAATGCTCCAGTTTGTACCGAAGTGGTTCCTTGCAGTGTTCCCCCCCTTCCTCTTTTTTTTTTTTATTTTATTTTTTTTTTTTTAACTGCTGATTTCCTGCCATCCCCAAGCATCCCCATAAGGAGTGAGCTCACCCCGTGTGTGCGCGCATAGGAAAGGATGCGGAGTGGGGAAAGGGGGGGTCCGTGGGCGTCTGTCTCGGTGTGACACAATAAATCCCTCCTCACCTTCCCTCCCCCCTCCAACCTCTCCGAGTCCTGCCAGGGGACTCATGCTAATGATGACCTTGCTGAGTAAATAGTTGTGGAATGAATAAGTGGTTTTTTTTTTTTTTTCCTGCGATCCGAAAAAAATAATAAAAAAAAATAAAATAAAAGGCGGAAGGTGCGATTACTCATCCATCTCCCCAACTGTCTCCAGCACCTTTCAAATGCTTCTCGCGTCGAGTCTGGGGGCGTGAGCGAGGGGGTGGGAAGCAAGGGGATGCTGCCAAGATCTGGGTTGCCACAGCCACCGGTTTCGGTTTTGCTCCAATCAAAGCCGAGCTGAGGGTGCGAGAGGAGGCTGGGCACCACCCACATGTTGAGCTGTGCGGGGTATAAGTAGATGGGAGAGCCTGGACTAGTGGCAGTTCAGACAGGGATGAGAAGCAGCTCTTTGCATCTCTAGTGAAAGCATTTCCTTGACTCGCCAAGTTGCCCAGAGGAGAAATCGTCGGGATTTTTTTTTTTTTTCAGCAGCAGTTTCCAGCATCTTTCTGCATCTCTTCTGTGTTTTTCTCCAGCGAGGACTCTCTGCCCTTCGAGATTCTCAGCTCAGGACAAGCAGGTAGCAGGCACCAGTGAGGGGCTGGACATTTTGCTCAACTCCTCTCCTTCTTCCCAAAGGATCCTGATTCTCTCGGAGAAGCTGAGAGCAGCATTTCCAGCGAGGGATTGGGAGAAATTTGCCTACAACTCTCTCTGGGATCCACGGGGACCGAAGAGCTCACTCTGCGGTGATATTTGATTTTGGTTGTGTTTGTGTTGAAAAAGTCCTTTGAGGGGGGTTTAGAAGTCTCTGTGTGTCTTTTGGGAAGTGTTGTGGTGTTTTGGGATTTTTTTTTAAGGTTTAGAAGGTTTAGAAAGCCAGAGTTTGCAGTGTTTGAGACTCACACTGTTGGAGCCATGCAGCTGGATAATGTCACCAATGCAGGCATCCACTCCTTCCAGGGCCACCGTGGAGTTGCCAACAAGCCCAATGTGATCCTGCAGATAGGGAAATGCAGGGCAGAAATGTTGGAGCATGTCAGGAGGACCCACAGGCACCTCCTAACTGAGGTCTCCAAGCAGGTGGAAAGGGAGCTGAAAGGTTTGCAGAAGTCGGTGGGAAAGTTAGAGAATAACTTAGAGGACCACGTCCCAACTGATAACCAAAGGTGGAAGAAATCCATCAAGGCCTGCCTGGCCAGATGCCAGGAAACCATTGCCCATCTGGAAAGGTGGGTTAAGAGAGAGATGAATGTTTGGAAGGAGGTTTTTTTCCGTCTGGAAAAGTGGGCTGACCGTCTGGAGTCCATGGGTGGCAAATATTGCCCCGGGGACCATGGGAAGCAGACTGTGTCTGTTGGGGTGGGAGGCCCAGAGATAAGGCCAAGTGAGGGGGAAATTTATGACTATGCCCTTGATATGAGCCAAATGTATGCTCTGACCCCTCCTCCTGGAGAGGTCCCCAGCATCCCCCAGGGCCACGACTCCTACCAGTGGGTCTCTGTGTCAGAGGATGCTCCAGCCTCCCCAGTGGAGACCCAGGTCTTTGAGGATCCCCGAGAGTTCTTGAGCCACTTGGAGGAATACTTGAAGCAGGTGGGTGGGACAGAGGAATACTGGCTCTCTCAGATCCAAAACCACATGAATGGCCCAGCTAAAAAGTGGTGGGAATACAAGCAGGACTCTGTCAAGAACTGGGTTGAGTTCAAGAAGGAGTTCCTGCAGTACAGTGAGGGGACTCTCACTAGGGATGCTATCAAAAGGGAGCTGGATTTGCCCCAGAAAGAAGGGGAACCCCTGGACCAGTTCCTTTGGCGCAAGAGAGACTTGTACCAGACCCTTTATGTTGATGCAGATGAGGAGGAAATTATCCAGTATGTGGTAGGCACCCTCCAGCCCAAACTCAAACGTTTCCTGAGTTACCCTTTGCCCAAGACCTTAGAGCAGCTGATCCAAAGAGGGAAGGAAGTTCAAGGCAACATGGAGCACTCTGAGGAGCCCAGCCCACAGAGAACCCCTGAAATTCCATCAGGAGATTCTGTGGAGACCGTGCCTCCTTCAACCACTGCCAGTCCTGTGCCAAGCAATGGGACTCAGCCCGAGCCCCCCAGCCCCCCAGCTACTGTCATATGAGTAAGTCCAAGGGAGGCAGGAGTCTGGGTTACATGAAAATGGGATGAATTTAGGAAGCTTCTCCTTGGAGAGAGGTTCTGGCTGAGATGAGACATGAGGTGTGCTCAGTCCAACACCCCATAGCAGAGGAATTCACTTTGCTTGTGGGGGGAGGGAAGCAACAGGGGAGAGGCACTTTAGGATGTGGTTGCCCACCTCACCTGAGCCATGCAATACCCTGGTGCTGGAGACCCTTTTTGCACCACTGTGGGGAAAGGACGATTTGATGACATCCCCCACAAGAAACTAAAGACAATTCCCAACTTCAGAAGCAGCCCTTTAGCACTGGCAGCTTCCAAGGACTTCAAGTGCAGCAATTGGCTGAGGGTTCCTATCCATCTGGATCTCTCCTCCTTCTCTCCTCCCTCTTCTTAAGAGGTGTCCCTGCCCTGAAGAGACACCTTGCCCTTTTTTTGATTTACCACCAGGCTTCTGTTCACCTGGCAATCTCCTCTTACTTGCTCCAAAGGATTAAACAAACTTTTTTTTAATATTTATTTTTTTTCCCTAAGAAATCCTGTGACTTCAGGAACCAAAAACTTGAGGAATCTGGATTGGTTTTAGTTATTATTTAGTTATTATTTTTCATTTCCCTGCACCTAACACCTGCTTTAATGGTTTTCCTCTCAAGAGGCTCTTACTGGTTTTCTTCTTCTTTTAGTTTCTGTTCACTCCAGTCAAGGGCACTGCAGTGCAGAGGCAGATTTCATCCTTTCTCTGCACTTCATACTGTGCATTCTGCTCACAAATTAAATTGGGAGCTCGTTTATTGAAGTGGCTTCTTTTCAGAGAAAAGTCTGCTGCTTTTCAATGAAGAGAGGTTATCAAGGCAGAGAGAGAAGGCACCAGAGCAATTTTGAGGGGGTTGGGGGAGGTAAGGAAAACAAATCCATATACTTTGAATGAAACAAACAAACACACCCTAAATCCAGAGCAAAATATCCCCAGAGCAGCAAAATCTGGTCCATGCTGATGTGTGGAGACAAGAGGAGTTTTTGCCATGTAAAAGCAAAAAGAAGTGAAGAGAGGAGCTTTGTGTCCCAGGGCAGTTTCAGCCTGTGCATCCCAACAAAGAGTTTCTACTCACACAGACTGACTCAAAATGGTCTTGGAAAGCCTGGCATCCTTGTCCTGGAGCACCTGAGGACAGAACCTTGTTCACAAAGCACTTTCTACAACATCTTGCCATGGATGGAGGCAGACTTGGACTCTGTGACATTTTCCAAGCTGAGACAGTAACGCTCAGCAGTCCCCTTGCTTTGGCACCTGCTGGTAGGACTTTGAGATGAAACTGCTGAGATATATTCAGAAAATTTGCCTCTTCAAAGAGTTTTTGAGGCTGACAATCTGAAAGATCATCTACACTCAGCACCAGAGAAAATAAACAACGCCTCTGCAAGAGATGCAGCAAGAGGAGTGCCCCTGGGATGCTATAGAAGTGACAAGTGGCACTGGTGGCTTGGAAGCCTTTGGTGGGACTCCTTCCAAGAGTCTGAAGGTAAGACAACACTGATATTCTCCTCTTTGCACCCTTAAAATTTAAATTAACCACAGCCTGTCCAGTAGGAACCTTGCACTGGGATTAAAAAAAAAAAAATTAAAAGATTCTGAAGTGGGATGTGAAGCTTTGGGAGAGTTTAAGGTTGGGAGGAAGAGGAAAGGAAAAGTCAGCCAAAGGGAAATAAAGGACAGTGAATGGGAAAAGTTTCTGAGCATGACAATCACTTGCTGATTGATATGGGATTATGGGATGGATGTTGGGAAGCTTCTTCAATAGCCTAGACCAAGTACTTGCCCCAGGGAGCTTTGGGCTTGAGAGCCCAACTAGGACACCACATCACAGGTCCCTGGACAGCCCAGAGGAGATGCCTCTCTACTCTGAAGCTTTGCTAGAAGGGAGTGGGTGACAGCAACAGCCAAAGCTTTCCTCTCACTTGTTCATAGTTTGACAGCAGTTGTTTTTGCAGAGGGGGGGGGGAGCATTTGTCATTAATGACCTGGGATGAGTGGTGGGGGAGTGGGTGTCACTGCTGAGGATGAGCTGGCCATGGATTCCAAGCATTATCTCCTCTTGGTTACAGTGACTCACCCAGATCCTCCTCTGAGAAAGAATCACTTCACAGTGCTCAGGATTTGGAAGGAAAGCCAAAGAGAAAAAGAGAAGAAAAAAAAAAAAAAAAAAAAGAGCAAAAGCTTTGAAACCAAAACTACAACATCAGATCTGCTGCCAGGATCACCCAGCCACCAACTGCTGGAATCCACTGTCTGAAGGAAAGACTGGCACAGGTAATTACCTTTCATTACCTTAATTACCTTTCATTTTACCCTTGTCAGCCTCTCTTAGCCCCCCCACTTCCCTGACATCATGAATAACCCAGCTGTAAATAGCTGGGCTGATCTTGAGAGCTCAGCCCCAATGGTTGCAAGAAACTGGGACCACCAGATGGGTGGGACTTCAGCTTCTTCATGTAGGGACCCAAGAACCAGTCCCAAAGATTAATGATCTAGGGACAGTGAACACCAAGCCTAGTTTTCTGCTGGACCACTGACAGCTGCTTAGATCCCAAAATCTTATGGGACTTCCAGGTTGTAGACACCCAGTGGTCAGAGCTGAATTTATCTCCATCTCCTGAGAAATCCTCTGTACTCTCCCACTTCAGATATCTAAGAAGAGATGCTGCAATTTTATTTCTTATTGTTGTTTTACAGAAATCCCTGCTGCTGTTGCTGAGTTTCCTTCTCTTTTTCCAAGAGCCCTGCTTTCCCAGGGGAGAAGCAAGTGCTGCAAGAAGATAAAAGGCAAACCAAGCACCAAAGAGCCTCCCGTGCAGTGCAATGCTTCATTCAAGGTGCTGAGATGAAAGGTGAAAGCCAATTCCAACAGGATGAAGAAGGTTCTGAGCTGGTGCAGGTACTCCAAGCATGGAAGAACAAAAAGAAAAAACCAAGAGGCAGAAGAGAAGAACCAAGTCTGGGCTTTGGGGACATCAAGGATGCTGGGCTTGGACTGAGTGGTGAGAAGATTGCAGCCTCTGCAGTTTGGAGCCACTGGGACTCACGGAGGGAAATCTTCACTAGATTTTCAGTAAAAACAAAACAGAAGCAAAAAACTTTCCTGTTTAACTTTGCCAAATGACTGAGCCTACCTAGGCTATGAACCCTCCACGCTGTCAATGCTTTAACTCATTTTTCCTGAGTTGGGGGTAGCCTCATTTCATGCGGGTATCAGTTTTCAAACCTCAAAAAAGGGCTCTGGAGGTTTGGAGAAGCATCTGATGATCCAGATGCTTGTCTGAACTGCTTGAGCCTGCACAACTGGACCAGAAAGAGTCTTGTGAGACAGCAAGCTCCTCCTGGATCTGCTTGGACCAGAGTTACCACAAGAACTTGGGGTTCTTGTGCTGGCTTTGGGGTGGCTTCTTCCATCCAGACCCAGGGAGTGCAAAAGAGAAGAGCTCAAGTGAGCTGAACAAGACAATTTTGGTCCTCACATCTCAGCTTGAAGAGGTCCAGTTGGTTCCTCTCTCTTCCAGAGCCAACTGTCCTGGGTATGAGTGTGTGTGTGTGTGTGTGTCAGGAGCAACCCAATCCACCTGGATTAATTTTTCTGGTGGTTTGTTGCATTTGAACTAAGCCAATGGGACCTCATGTGCATTCCAACAACGCTCAGCAAAAATGTCCAGGACTGGAAAATGAGATAAAACCTTATAAAAGCAAACTTCAGACACTATCTTGAGGTCAAAATGATGTTAGAGTTTGAGGTGCTTACTTTCCACAGTCCCTTTCAAGGGACATGACTGCCTCAAGAGGTATTTTATTTTTTCCATAGGCTTGCCTGCTTTTTTAAATGAATTAACCTATCTGTGCTACTTGGTCATTTGGTCCTGAGGTTTATACATTTTCAGCTGGCTTTTTGGAGTGTGCAGAACTGAATCTCCTGGACTGATTTCATTTCAATTATTGCTCCTAGCAGATTGGAGCTTTACTTGTAGCAGGCTCTCCAGGAAGGACTGATAGTTTATTTTCCTGGGGCAGAGTGATGTGGATGAATGATGTGAATGTGTATGTCTTGTGTCTGTGAAAATTTAGCAGATTTCAACCACTGGATTTTTTTTTTTTCCTTAGGATATTTTACATTTGACTCTGAAAGAACTGCTTTAGAATTTTTATTTTTACTAGAGGTATTATTAATTCAAATAACTTTGTCCAAAAGGCAAAAACGTTGAATTCCTGCAGGTTATAGGGGCTGAAGCCAAAAGGTCTTTGTAAGCCAACATCACTTGCCCAAGATCTGACTGTATCAGGCAGTTTATTCCTCAGTGTGTCATGTTGGAGCTGCAAGATCACACCAAGCCACTACAACCTGTCAATAGAATTGTGCTACACAATTTGCTATTGTAGCAAAGCCTTTTGTAGATTTATACAATAAAACTTTGAAATTTCTGCTTCAATTCTTTGTGCCTTGCTTTCTGGTCTTTCTCCACCAGTTCATGGCAGATTCAAGTATCTATTGCATCCTGAAGATTTGGACATCAGGATTTATTTGACTCCTGAAATCTTCCTTCTCAGCCAAAGCAGATGAATGAGATGCAAATGAAATGCACTGGGCCTTTGAAAAATAAGGGTTGGATACAGAAATTTTCCAAAAATGACCATGACCAATCATGGGTGTCAGGGTTTAACACTGGCCCAGCAATTAGACCAAATGGCAGATACTCAATATTAATCCCCCTCACCTCCCTGACAAAGAGAGGAGAGAGAATAAGGGAGAGAGACTGATGGGTTGGAAACTAAACTACACAGCTTTAATAAATCAGGAATTAGAAATAGGAAAAATTACTAAATAGATGCAAGTATCCAGGAAAATGGATCCCAGGTTCCTCCCCCCTTTCCCCCAATAACTCTCCCATCCCCACCCAGGCTGCAGGGCAGCCCTGGGAAAGTCCAGGCTGGACTCCTGGGGTCAGCAGCCGTGGGGAGCTGGAGGCAGGAACACACAGATTCAGGCTGGCATGGATCAGGAGTACAGGCAGAGGAAGGGATGGAATCCTCCCAGGATGCCCAAGCAAACAGGCAGAGGGGAAGAAGGGGAAGCAGGAAGGGCTTTGACCCTGGTGATCCCTCCAATTTCTCCTGAGGATGAGGTGGATGGGATGGAATCCTCTGTTTGGTCACTTCTGGCCATTTCTCTTGTCTGTTCCTCCCCAAAGGAGGGCTGCAGGTGGGACCTCTTGACTCCTTTTCTCCTTCCAGAGGGCAAAATGTTCCTCAGAGCTGAGCAGTGGCCTTGGGTCTGCACCCCATTCTCCAGCTGGAACTCTAAACATCGAGTGGGATCAGTCCCAGCAGCAGACACTGCCTGAGAAACTTGCTGTTCATTTCAGCAAGTGCAGCTCCTTCCAAGAGACTCAGCTGAAAGCAAAAGTCCAAGACAGAAAATCACCTTTATCCTGGCCCAAACCTGGCACGTTTTAAAGGGGTAGTTTAGTATCTCAAGATTGAATCAAACATAACCCCTGTGGCTGGGAGAAATGATCTTCTGTGGAAGTGGGGATTGTTTAAAGCTCTTGTTGGGTCCAGCCAAGAAAAGGGCTACTGAAGCAGAGGGGAATCACATTCCCACCCACAGATGAAAGAGCTCAGGTGGGTCAGGGAAAGGTGAAGAACTGAATCAGCTCTACTTGATATCTAAAGAGGGCTCAGCAGTCAGAAGAACAAGAACTCAGCAGCACAAAGAGCCAGGGGCTACTGACAAGCTGGTGCTTGGCTACCTGCTGGATGCCTGGATAGCAGGGTGAGTTTTCATCCCTTGAGTTCACAACCTAGAAAACATCTCTGGTCACCAGGTTTGAAGGAAAGAAAGATAAAAGGAATGTAATTGTGGTTCCAAAGAATGTTTCTCAATATGGTGATAGGTGCTTTATATAAAAATATAAATATATCTATGACTCTGATGTCAGTGAGTGTTTTAAACTGAAATGAGTGGGTTTGCAATAAGCTGGGCTCAAAGTTGTGGCTCTAAAGGCCTTTATTTCATGGGGACAGGGGACTCTTCTCTGCAAAGTCCTCTTCTGGAAAGTTTTTGCACTCGGGTGGATTTAGCAGCCATTCCTTGCACCATCCCTGGAATAATTCCAAAGAGGAGGGTGTTAGAACTAAGAGATGCAACTGGTGATGTACACTTGGATAGGTCAGCTGGAGAAACAAATGGACTCATTCCTTTCCCAACAAGCACAAAATGTGAATTCCCAGCTGAACCTCCCAGATAGCCCATTTGGGCTTAGGATGGAGAGGCAGAACATGGGCTGATGGCCAAAGATGGCTAAAGAAGGACAGCTGTAACCCTTGTGTCTTCAGCTCTTTACAGCTCATTCAACCACAAACTTTTATCCAGAGTGAGAAGGAAACTTTGAAGATGAAATTTGGGTCCAGAACTGCACTCTGCCTTTGTGCCTTTAACTTCTGTCATCAGTCAGGAGGCAAAAAACGAGAACTGATGGGAAAGTCCAGCAAGAGGGGTGCAACCCATGGTACCCCATCCTCAGACAGAATAGGAAAAACTGGGTAGGAGAGCAGGGAGAGATTTTGGATGATCTCTGGTGATCTATGGACATGGCCAAAGGGCTGCATCTCCTCCAAGGACCAGCTGGATGCCTTGAAAAGCAAAAAGCAAGAGCTGCTCAGCTGGAGGTGCTGAGCTCTTCCAGCAGAGGGGGGCAGAACTCCACTGTACGCTGTGGGAATTACTTTTATTTTTTTTAAAAAAAGGGGAAAAATCTGTCCTTGTCACCATCCATTCCCACTCAACACATTCCAAGCCTTGCAGTGATACCAGAGCAGTGCTTGCTTCATTGGAGAAGGTCTGAGGACAAGAAGAAAAAGAGAGATGAAGATGTCAGTGTGGGGAGGTGAGGAGGACTGATAACCAAGTTATAGTGATGGGAGAAGGTGGACAGGATGGGGATTCCCCAGGTGTAAAGGTTGGGAAATTCCTGACTGTCCCAGGTAAACTTGGAAAGTTTCCAATTTTATTCCAGAGCCTTTCAGGTTTGAAGCTAATCACTGTTATTTCCTTTCTTCCTGGCACTTCCAGCTGAAAATCCTTGGAGAATCACTGGGTCCACATCTTCATTTAATGGAGGAACTGATTATTACTTCTCCTGATTCTATCACTAAGGAGTCACCTGGGGTGGCTATACCCCAGCTATGGATTAACTTCCCCAAACTAGATGCAACTTTCCTCAAAATCAAACTGGGAATGGTCCCTGAGTTTTCTGGGACATGATAAAAAAATGCAAAGAAATTCAAAAGCATCTTTCCATCACTGAAGAAGAAATGTGGGGTGAAGGACTTAAAGAATTGATAAGAAAATCATTAATTCACACATTTCATAGAATCATAGAATCATAGAATGGGCTGGGTCGGAAGGGACCTCAGAGATCATCGAGTCCAACCCTTGAACCACTACTGCTGCAGTTCCCAGCCCATGGCACTGAGTGCCACATCCAGTCTCTTTTGAAGTATCTCCAGACACGGAGAATCCACTACTTCCCTGGGCAGCTCATTCCAATGTCTGATCACCCTCTCCCTAAAGAAATTCTTTCTAATATCTAACCTAAAACACTTTTTTTAACACTTTTTTCCCCCTATACAGATGAGCATCTTAATTTGGTTCTTCAGGGGAGCTTAAAGAAAGTGATAAGATGGACCCTCCCTGAGCAATGTATTCATAGGAAAGGTTTGTTCCTTTTTCCTTTGTTTTTGGTTTGTTTGGGGTTTGGTTTATTTGGTTTTGTTTGTTTTAATTTGTTGTTGTTTGGGGGCTTTTTTTGTGTGTGTGTGGTTGGTTGGTTTGAGTTTTTGGTGGTTTTTTTTTCATTCTTTCTCCTTGTTCAATCAAAGTCATTTTATCAGTCAGTCATGTTAATCAAATTTATTGACTTTTCAGACAAACATGTGTTTGTACACAGTGTAACTGCTCCCCTGGAGCCACTTTTCCCACGACAGGCTGGGAAACTTTCATTAGTGACAAAATCAGCTCTAATGGCCCCACTTATCCCCTTCATATGATGCTCTGCTGAGCTCTGGGTGCTCACTCTGCTCAAGGAGTTCTCTTAGATTTATCTCCACAGAGACTTAAATGAGAATTACTGGGAGGTGCCATGCTATTTACAGCTGATATCTACTCATTAGAAATTGCAAGGAGGATTGCTCTGTGCTAAATGGGGCTCAATTCAGCTGCAGGTGAAAAAAAAAATGTAGTTATAAAAGGGGCAGCCACTTTCTTTCCTTTTTTATCCTACATTCAGGATGTTTTGAGTTGGAGAGGACCAATTCCAACCCCCTTGTCATGAGCAGGGACACCTCCCATTAGACCAAGTTCTCCAAGCCCCATCCAACCTGGACTTCAAGACTTCCAGGGATGGGGCAGCCACAACTTCTCTGGGCAACCTGGGCCAGGATCTCCCCATCCTCACAGTGAAGAATTTCTTCCTAATATCCAGTCTATATCAACCCTCCCATTTCTGAAAAAGTGATGAATCAAAATCAGGGTGTTTTCCAATCCAACATTCAACCTGTTAACCTGTATCATGCAAAACCAGATTCTCCAAGTTAGTAAAAGTCTCCATGTTTCTGGCATGGAGTTGGTGAATAGAGGACAGTAGTTCTGTTATTCCCACAGAAGCAAAATGTACTCAGCCAATATTAGATAAAAGAAGTGCAACACATGCATTAAATCCCTAGAAAATCAGATTTCATTTATTCCTGAAGTTTACAAACCCACTTGCTGGCATAAAGTGTTTTTTTTTTTTTTTCTGGTTTGTTTTGTTTTCTAAAGGAATGGAATCTTGACATTTTCAAAATGAACCTTTTTAACTTTTTGTTTCTAAAAAGCATCACTTAAAAACTGACTTCAACTTGAAAACCCTCAAAAAAAAAAAAAAAGAGACAAAAAAACATAAAAAGAAGAGAAAGGTTACAAAGCTCAAAAAAAAAAGAAATGGAATGAGGTGTTTTGGAACTCAAGGACATGAGCTGAGTTGGTGCATCTTCAATTTACTCCATTGAGGTATTAGCAAGTTTCTCTTCTGACTTTCTCTTGCCCTATTTTGCCCTCCTCTGATTGACTGTTGAAGTAAAAAATAATTTTTTTCCTTGTTACAGAATTTTCTGGGTATCTCTGGAATGCTGTGAATCTCTTCCTTACCCAAAAATAAGTTCTTTTCCCAGCAGAGCAAAGGAACAATCATAGAATCATGGAATGTTTTGGGTTGGAAGGGACCTTTAAAGATCATCCAGTTCCACCCCCCCTGCCATGGGCAGGGACACCTCTCACCAGCCCAGGTTGCTCCAAGCCCCATCTAACCTGACCTTCAACTTTTTCAGGAAGAAGGAATCTACAGTTCCTCTGGGTAACCTGGGCCTCACCACCCTCACATCAAGAATTTCCTCCTATTTTTTTTCAGATGTCCCCTCTTTCACTTTGAAACCACAACCCCTCATCAGCCTGAAGAAGAGGAGGCTCAGGGGAGACCTCATTGCTGTCTACAACTACCTGAAAGGAGGCTGTAGCGAGGTGGGAACTGGACTCTTTTCACAGACGACCTTCAACAAGACAAGAGGACACAGTCTTAAGTTGTGCCAGGGGAAATTTAGGTTAGATATTAGAAAGAATTTCTTTACGGAGAGAGTGATCAGACATTGGAATGGGCTGCCCAGGGAAGTAGTGGATTCTCCGTGTCTGGAGATATTTAAAAAGAGACTGGATGTGGCACTCAGTGCCATGGTCTAGCAACCACAACGGTGGTTCAAGGGTTGGACTTGATGATCTCTGAGGTCCCTTCCAACCCGGCTAATTCTATGATTCTATGATTCTATGATCCTATCACTTCACAACCTTGTAATAAGTCCCCCCTCTAGATCTCCTGTGAGTCCCTTAAGGTACTGGAAGGTGCTCCAAGGTCTACCAAAGAGCCTTCTTGTTTCCAGAATGAACAACCCCAACTCTCAGTTTTGTCTCCATAGCAGAGGTGCTCCAACCTTCTGATCATCTCCATGGCCTCCTCTGATCTCCTCCAGCAGCTCCACATCCTTGTGTTGGGGAATCATAGAATGGTTTGGCTTGGAAGGGACCTTAAAGATCATCCAATTCCAATCACTGCACGGGCATGGACATCTCCAGGATTCTTAGTTCTCCATCCAAGTTGGCCTTCAACACTTCCAGGGATGGGGAAGCCACAGCTTCCTTGGGCAACCTGTTCCAGTGTCTCACCACCCTCAAAATAAAGAATTTCTTCCTCATGTCCAACTTAAATCTCCCCTCTTTAAGATTTAAACCATTTCCCCTTGTCCTCTCACCACACACCCATGTCCAAAGCCCTACCCCAGAACTCCAGAACTGGACACAGTTCTCCAGGTGGAGTATCACAAGAGTAGAATCGGGGGGGAGAATCCCCTCCCTCAAACTGCTGCTCATGCTGCTTTTAGTACAGCTCAGGACACAGCTGAGCATCATTCTGAGCTGCAAGCATCCATGGCCAGCTCACGTTGAGCTTCTCATCATCCAACCACCTTCAACCTACTTCAGAATTCAAGTAACCTCAGTAGGTAGAGTAACCTCAAGGTAGATCAATTCCCTGTGGCTTCATTCCACAGACATTTCTGGAGATGAATTAAGCTCAGCTGAATTAACACCTCCTTTTATCCTCCTTAGTGTTACACACCCTAAACATCCAGTGTAGCCCATGCCCTCCACCATAACCATAGAATCATAGAACTATCACGGTTGCAAAGGACCTTCAAGATCATTGAGTCCAACCATCAGTCCTACACCACCTTCCCCATTAAATCATCTCCCAAAACACCACATTTACCTGTTCTTTAAACCCCATCAGGGCTATTCAAATACCCCATCACCTCCCTGGGCATATTGTTCCAATGCTGCATCACTCTTTTGCTGAAGAAATTATTCCTAATATCTAATCTGAACCTTCCCTGGTGCAAATCAAGGCCAGGCCACCTGCACATCTTTTTATAAGAAAATGCTACAAGGGTTTTGGAACTTCCCTGTCTCTTAGAATGAGCAAGAGGACATGGTTTCTGATGCTGGTGACATCTCAAGGACCTTCAGGATGAGAGGCAATGTGGGTGTTGCAGGCAGCTGCCTCCAGCATCATGGGCTGGGTTATGGAGCTCAGTTTCAGGCAGAGGCATTCAGGCCACCAGTGTCACTGAAGTGTCCCATGGGGAAGTGCAGACATCCCTACACTGTCCTAATAATCTGTGAAATAGGAACATTTAAGCCTTCTTCTGTGGGACACAAGAGAGAGTCTGGAAGTGTCCTTCCTCCCTAGATGTTTTTTTCTTCTGTCTTTGTGTCAAAAGAGAGTGTTGATGAGACTGGAAGGCTGCAAATCTGCACAGAAACTTCTGGAAAAAGAGATATCCATGCCTAGGAAACATTTTTCCAACAGCAAAATCTTCCTCCTGATATGATGGACACTCTGATGGGAGCCACACTGTGATATTGAGAGAGTAGACACCTTGTTTTTCTCTTTTCCACTGAAGGTCAGGCCCATGGGTGCCTCTCCATGATCACTCAGAGCTTCCCAGGCTCTGCTTTGCATCTAGCAAGGGCACTGGAGCCTTCCAGTAGCTGAAGGGGGGCTGGAAAAAATCTGGTGAGGGATTCTTTAGGATGTCAGGGAGTGATAGGACATGGGGGAATGGATTGAAACTAAAGGAAGGGAGATTTAGGTTGGAAGTTAGGAAGAAGTTCTTCATCATGAGGGTGGTGAGACCCTGGCACAGGTTGCCCAGAGAGGTGATGGAAGCCCCATCCATCCCTGGAAGGTTTTAAGGCTAGGTTGGATGGGGATCTGAGCAACCTGATCTAGTGGGAGGTGTCCCTGCCCATGGCAGAAGGGTTGGAACTGGATGATCTTAAAGGTTCCTTCCAACCCTGAAAATGCTGTGATTCTATCATTCTGTTCTACTGCTTCACAAGTGGAAATAAAATTCAACTTTAGATCAGCAACCATGCACAGAGTGATCCAACGTTCCATGGTGTACATCCAACATCTGGGAATGCAAACAAATGCCACAAAAATCCAGGGAATTGTTCCTGTAGGTTTTTCACAAGTGAGGTCTGAAGAGCTGATAAATGCTATTTTGTAGAATCTATCAAGTACAATCTATCAAGACAACATAAATTCCACTTTCCACCCCCCCAACAGACCATTTTTTTGTTGCTTTTACCCAAAATCACATCATACAAAGTCGAGATAAAAACCAGAAATCCTTGTTGGATGCTCCTTTCTGTACCAGGCTAGATGGCCAAAAAAGAGATCCCCAAGAGTCCCTTCAAAACAGGGGAATGTTGATTTTAGCTGATTTCTCCTGGACCAAACCACAAGAAAACTGGAATATTTGTCACCTGTATCAGCAGAAATCATTGCCTGGCAGCCCTTGTAGCAACAGAGTGAAGCTGTGCTAAAAACATGCAGTGAGAAATAGGGCCCAGAAGCAATAAAAACAAACAGGAAGAGTCTTCCTAGCAACATTAATTTATTTATTTTCTGCTTTCCCCACCCAAATCACCCCAAGATGTCTTTTTTAGGGAATTAGACATGCTCAGTCTGATGTCCAAACCCAGCATCACACAGGAGTCAGGAGACATCAGGCTCCCTCACCATCCAAAAAAAGCAGTGGATGTCATCCCAAAGTCATCCCAAACCATACAACATATTCAGAGGACAGGAAAAAAAGCAAAAAAAAATCAGATTATCTGTCCCTTCCTATACTGTCATGATTTTAGATGACCACTTTTTGCTGCTTTCATGGATGATCCTTCCAAAACTCCCCACAGTCATTGCTTAATCCAGATTCCCTTGAAATGTTGATTATCCACAGCAATTTTCAAATCTGACTCAAACTTCTGGGTATTTTTGCTTCTTTCTCAGCCTTTTCTCTACCAGATTGCAAACCAATAATTTGTCTGCAGTTTTACCTGGCTGCTGAAATCAAGATGTGATCACAGACTCCAAAGCTCTCAGGCCAGCATTTTTTCCAAGGATGAGAAATTCTTGGGGGGAAAAACAAAACAAAAAAAAGCAAACCCCCAAAAAACAAAGATTATTCTTTTAAATAAATAGAAAAACGAAGGCCAGGAAAGCTCAACCTCCTGCCATAAGGGACTTTAATAAACATTCAGAGCTTGTTTCTATGACGCTGAGGCTCTACCTCTCTGGAGGTACCAAGTGTCAATCAGGATTTTCACTGCTAGAAGCAGGGACCCAAATCTCTATGGAAACCAGACTGAGGTGGCAGAGAGGTTTTCTGCCTAGATTCTTGATAATCTACATTTGCTGGAGATATTAATACCTCTGTAATTCTGGGGAAGATTTAAAAAAAAAAAAAAAAAATGTTTCAGCTTCCCTGCACTGCAGCCCCCAGTGGTGTTTTCCCTTTTCCTTCTCTCCCCTCTAACCTCAGTCAGTAAACTGCACCCTTTGACTGGTTTTATTCATTTACCACCATATTATAAATGTTTCAATCATTGATGTAGATGAAAAGTCAATCTACTGAATTTCCTTGCATAGGGGAAGGAAAAATACAAAGATCTGCAGGCTCCCAGGATGGATTTTAAGAAGGAGGGAAAAGCAGAGGGGATGCTTTGGGAGAGTCCCCCAGAGCAGCATATTTATTTTGGGGGAAAAATGATAAAAAAGCTTCCCCAGCACAGAGAATATCAAATCATGACTACACCCAGCCCTGAATTCTCTGAAACAAAGCCCCAAATTTGCCTGTTGATCTCAGGACCCTCTAGGATCTCATCCTGAGCATCCCCCAGAATAAAATCCTTCTCATGGTTCCTTTGCTGCTTTGCTTTAATTTTTTGCCTTAAGCCAGCCAGGAAACAAAGCCATTAGAGCTGCTCTGTGGGTGGGTGGTTTCCCTTTCTCTTTTGTTGCTCAGTTGCTTGCTGGAGAAACAGATGAATAGGTGAGTTATTTAACATCCTGGTTGGATCTGAGTTGCTGAAGGGATGAATTTACTGCAGAAAGGAGCTCATTACTTATCCTGTGCTTGTCCTGAACATCTGAAATGAAGTTTCGCCATGCATGGGGCCAAAGGATTAGAGAAATAATTTCAAATTTAAATTTTGAAGTATATTGAGGGCTGAACTGTGGAGTGGCAAGGGAGCATGAGGAAGAGATCCTGGAGGGCCAAACGTCAAGGGGAGGGGTATAAAAAGCAGAGTGATGTAGTTATAGGTACCATGTGGTGAAGGTGAAGATGATTTTCCACCAGGAACCTGGCCCTGCTCCTCACCAGCACACTAAGTCCATGCTAAAAGTGACTGGAAGTCAAACAGGAGCTATCACTCCTGGGGTAATGGTTTAATAAATGTCTCTGCAGGAAAGGTTGAGAATGGTGTCATCTATAAATCCTTCTGAAACACAATGAGTCATAATCTGTGTCCTTCTAAAACATGGTGAAGATTTTCCTGTGGCTCATTCCCATGCTATGAGCAGGGAAGTGGTCACCTCCTTAATTATCATAGAATCATAGAATCATAGAATCATAGGGGTTGGAAGGGACCTCGAAAGATCATCTAGTCCAACCCCCCCTGCCAGAGCAGGGCCACCTAGAGTACATCGCATAGGAACGTGTCCAGGCGGGTTTTGAATGTCTCCAGTGAAGGAGACTCCACAACCTCCCTGGGCAGCCTGTTCCAGGGCTCTGTCACCCTTCTCTTCTGCAGGACCACCAGATGTTTTGTGCCAGAATGTTCAGTGGCATTGGAGAGGGAATTCTAGAAAACTCTGCTTCACTTGTTGGGGGATCAGACACCCACAGAGAGTTGCAGGATCATATTGCCCACCTGCTACAGGAGAATTATTCCTTGCAACTTTGCAACTCACAGATCACCTTCCAAATTAATTTTAAAGTTTTTCTAGTGATAGAGACCTTACACTTCCTCCAACAATTTTAATTCAGGTTTTTTTTGTTTGGTTGTTTTTTTTGTGGGTTTTTTTGTTAATGGTTATAGAGGACAATATTCTACCCTGTTCTGGAGTCCCCAACATAAAAAGGACATTGAGATCCTTGAGCATGTCCAGAGGAACCACTGAAATGCTCAGAGGGTTGGAGCACCTCCTTGGGAAGCCAGGCTGAGGGATTGGGGTTGTTCAGCCTGGAGAAGAGGAGGCTCCAAAGTGACCTTAGAGCAACCTCCCAATATCTGAAGGGGCTACAAGAAAGCTGGGGGAGGGCTTTGGATATGGGGGTGTAGGGACAGGACAAGGGGAAATGGGTTAAAACTTGAGAGGGGAGATTGAGGTTGGACATAAGGAAGAAATTCTTTAATTTGAGGGTGGTGAGACCCTGGAAGAGGGTGCCCAAGGAGGCTGTGGCTGCTCCTTGCCTGGAAGTGTTCAAGGCCAGGTTGGATGGGGCTTGGAGCATCCTGGGCTGGTGGGAGGTGTCCCTGCCCATGGCAGGAGGGCTGGAACCAGATGATCATTAAGGTCCCTTCCAACCCAAACCATTCTATGATTCTATGACAGCCCCTTCTCCTTTCTTCTTTTCTGTGCTGGAAGATTCTCACTATTGAAGCTCCCAGTGCTGACAGAGTTGGGGTTGTTCAGACTGGAAAAAAAGATGACTCAGGGCAGACCTTAGAGCAACTTTTCAGTAATTTAAGAGGGAGAATAAGAAAGACGGGGACAGACTTTTTAATTCAATCTGTAGTGATAGGACAAGAGGAAATGATTTTAAATTAAAGGAGAGGAGATTCAGACTACGTTTAAGAAGGTTTTTTTTTCCTACAATGAAGGTGATAAAACACTGGTCCAGGTTGCCCAGAGAGGTGGCAGAAACCCCATTCCTGGAAAAATTCAAGGTCATGTTGGATGGAGCTCTGAGCAACCTCAGATGTCCCAGTAGATGACCTTTAAAAGTCCCTTCCAACCCAAACCATTTTAGGATTCCATCTCAACTCTCAGGGTGTAATTTCAGAATATGGAAAACTGGGTGGTAAAGATTGGTATTAAAATTTCCCACATTCTCTCCTCTGTCTGACAGTCTCAGTCTCACATTCCAGAGGCTCAGTTTGACTCCTTCCCTCTTCACTCACAACTGTCCATGGTCCCATGCTATAAATAAAGTTGCTGCTGAGATCCAATCTGGTTTCCTTGTATGAATTCCATTGATTTCATTAAAAATACTTTATTTCTCATTGCACACCCTTGTCTTGTCTAGTCTGTCCTCCCACACACCAGGCTTACTTTACACCCAGTAATATCCTCTGGATTGTATAAATCTCTCAACTCCACTGAGATCTAACCACCAGCTATGGTTTTGGGGGGTTCTTGTCTGTACCCTACAAGCAAATCCCTCTGTTGCAATAGCTAACACCATTTTTGAGGAAAAATGGACCTCAGAGAATAAGCTTCTCCCTCTTCAAGGCTGAATTTCACCGAGGGATTATCATTGAAGAAAGTTCCACTATTTTCATCTTTTCTCTGAATAACACAAAAATCATCAGAGCACCTCTCCCAGGAAGAGAGGTTGAGGGAATTCAGCCTGGAGAAGGCTGTGGGTGGACCCTAAAGCATCTTTCAGTCTTTAAAGGGGCTACAGGAAAGCTGGGGAGGGAAGTTTTACAAGGGCATGGAGTGACAGGACCAAGGAAATGGGTTTAAAGCAAGTAGATTTAGGTTAGACATTAGGACAAAATTCTTGCCTGTGGGGATGGTGAGGCCCTGCCATGAGTTTTCCAGAGAATTTGTGGATGACCCATCCCTGGAAGTGCTGAAGGGCAGGTTGGATGGGGCTTGGAGAGATGTTGGTGACCATGGGAGGGAGGTTGAAACTACGTTATCTTTAAGGTCCCTATCAATACAAACCATTCTATGACACCTGAAGAATATTCTTCTTTCCAAATCCATGCTGGGACTCTTCTTCTGGCCATTTAAGATGAGTTTTAAACAGATGCACTTCTGAATTATGAAGCTGGGAGGTTTCTGCTGGGGGTGAGCTCAGAGGTTCAATAGGGAATCATCTGTACCCCAGGATATGTAAAATAATCCAAAGTGCAACTCAGCCCTCAGGCAGGACACTGCTGGGAGTGGGAGGGACATGGATGGAGTTAAATCAGAGCTGAGGACTTTCATGGATGCTGTTGCCAGGGAGACTGCTTCCTTGGCATCTGCATGATGAGCACTCCCTTGCCATTAACTTCTTTGGAAATTAGGCTCCCAGGTCCTAAGTGATGAGGAGAAAGAAGGACCAGAGCCAGAATTTTAAAAGGATAAATACCCTAACAGACACCAAGAAGCAAGAAAACCCAAAGCTTGTTTTAAGAGGGAAAATACCCTAACAGACACCAAGAAGCAAGAAAAGCTAAAAGCTTGTTTTTAGGGGAAAATACCCTACAAGACACCAAGAAGCAAGAAAACCCAAAGCTTGTTTTAAGAGGGAAAATGCCCTAACAGACACCAAGAAGCAAGAAAACCCAAAGCTTCTTTTAAAAGAAAAAATACCCTAACTGACACCAAGAAGCAAGAAAACCCCAAAGCTTGTTTTAAGAGGGAAAATACCCTAACAGACCCCAACAAGCAAGAAAACCCAAAAGCTCATTTTAAAAGGGAAAATACCCTAACAGACACCAAGAAGCAAGGAAACCCAAAAGCTTGTTTTAAAAGGGAAAACACCCTAACAGACACCAAGAAGCAAGGAAACCCAAAGATTCTTTTAAAAGAAAAAATACCCTAACAGACACCAAGAAGCAAGGAAACCCCAAAGCTTGTTTTAAAAGGGGAAATACCCTAACAGACACCAAGAAGCAAGAAAACCCCAAAGCTTGTTTTAAGAGGGAAAATACCCTAACAGACCCAACAAGCAAGAAACCCATAAAGCTCATTTAAAAGGGGAAATACCCTAAACAGACACCAAGAAGCAAGGAAACCCAAAAACTGTTTAAGAGGGAAAATACCCTATAACAGCCACCAACAAGCAAGAAAAACCAAAAGCTCGTTTAAAAGGTAAATACCCTAAACAGAAACCAAGAAGCAAGGAAACCCAAAGCTTGTTTTAAGAGGGAAAATACCCTAACAGACACCAAGAAGCAAGAAAACCCCAAAGCTTGGTTTAAAAGGGAAAATACCCTAACAGACCCCAACAAGCAAGGAAACCCAAGGCTTGTTTTAAGAGGGAAAATACCCTAACAGACACCAAGAAGCAAGAAAACCCCAAAGCTTGTTTTAAGAGGGAAAATACCCTAACAGACACCAAGAAGCAAGGTAACCCAAAGCTTCTTTTAAAAAGAAAAAATATACCTCTAACAGACACCAACAATCAAGGAAACCCCAAAGCTCCTTTCAAGTGGGTCTTGATCAAAGTTTTTGATTTTCCAACACTGCTGTTGTTGTCCTGAGATGGAGTCTCTGAGTCAAAGATGCAGAATGAGGAGGAGGAAGAGAGATGCTGAACCACCACTTTTTGTTTTTTTTTTTTGTCTGTATGCAACAAAAATACAGAATAGTAGCCAAGCTTCCCTGCATCCAGGTGGAGTTCATGCCTTTTCTACTATTCCCAGCAAGACATCTCAGCCCTGATCTACTCAGGAAGAATCTCCACACATTTCCCTTCCATACACACATCAATGTTGAATTAATTCTATGTGAATATGTGATTCACATAGATTAATTCTATGTGAATCAAGCTTTGGGTCAAGGTTCTGCTCCTTCATACCTCTCACAAAGCTGTGACTTGATGTTTACTGTTGGAGTGTGACTTAGAATCATAGAATCATAGAATCATAGAATTAGTCGGGTTGGAAGGGACCTCAGAGATCATCTAGTCCAACCCTTGACCCACCGGAGCAGTTGCTAGACCATGGCACTGAGTGCCACATCCAGTCTTTTTTTAAATGTCTCCAGGGACGGAGAACCTACCACCTCACCGGGCAGTCCATTCCATAGCCTGATCACCCTCTCCGTGAAGAAATTCTTTCTAATATCTAACCTAAACCTCCCCTGGCACAACTTGAGACCGTGCCCTCTTGTCTTGTTGAAGGTCGTCTGTGAAAAGAGTCCAGTTCCCACCTCGCTACAGCCTCCTTTCAGGTAGTTGTAGACAGCAATGAGGTCTCCCCTGAGCCTCCTCTTCTTCAGGCCTGAACAGCCCCAGCTCTCTCAGCCTCTCCTCATAGGGCCTGTGCTCGAGTCCCTTCACCAGCCTGGTTGCCCTCCTTTGGACCTGTTCCAGGACCTCTACATCCTTCTTAAACTGAGGGGCCCAGAACTGGACACAGTACTCGAGGTGTGGCCTCACGAGGGCTGAGTACAGGGGAAGAATCACCTCCCTGGACCTGCTGGTGACGCTGTTTTTGATACAGGCCAGGATGCCATTGGCCTTCTTGGCCACCTGGGCACACTGCTGGCTCATGTTCAGTTTCTTGTCAATGCAGACTCCCAGGTCCCTTTCTGCCTGGCTGCTCTCCAGCCACTCTGTGCCCAGCCTGTAGCGCTGCATGGAGTTGTTGTGGCCAAAGTGCAGGACCTGGCACTTGGCCTTGTTGAACCTCATCCTGTTGGAATCGGCCCAACTTGCTATAAACAGCTCAAAATTCAGTAGATATGTAGGGTAAGTATGGTTGTGCTGGCTGTAGGAGATGAAACAAAATCTGTAAAGAAATTATTTAGGAATTCAGACCTGAAATTCCATCTCAAGAGGTTTTCAGACTCCAGAGAACCTGTTTCTATGAGAGGTTTCCACCAAAGGGAAAAGTTTTCCATCCGTTGAGTTGTCTTTTCCTACTCTTCAGTTGTTCCTGGCTTTTAGACCAGCTGAGGAGTTTTCTAGAAAAAAAAAACCATCCTGGTTAATAGTCTATGCCCCAGATTTCTTCACACTTCTCAGGAGTGACATGCTGAGTGCTTTAAAATGTTTCTAACAATTGAGTCCTCAGCCATCCTTAGGAGAGATCATTTTGGACTCTCTAATGTATGTATTTATCATTTCTTCAAGGTTGGATTTTTCTAGGGAAATCAATGTATTATTCTGTAGCTTCAGCCTACCTGGGTTCCCAGCATTAGCCAAACAGATCCATTCTTTCACCTCTAATTCCTCACAATAGTGGCTTAATTTGCATTTTGCCACTTTTCTGTAATGACAGAGTAGGAACATTTTCTCCTTATTTGCCTGACTTTAACCCCTATCATTAATGCAACCATAATGACTCCATTTTAGACAGGGATTTTTTTTTTCTTTGGAGAACACAAGGTTCCTCCCAAGTCCCTGAACTGCTGAGCTGCCTCTTTGGGCTGCAACAAGATGTTGCTTTATGGACCTGTTAATCTCACACCTTTCCCAGTGCTGAGCCATGGGGATGGCTCTCAAACTGGGAAAATGTTGCTGAGAAGACTCCAGACACACACTGACTGCTCATGAAATACTCACAGTGATGCTGAAAAAAGTTGTTTGGGTACCAATCACAAGCATCCAGGCTGGGAATCTGGTGTCTCCTTCAAACCACTCTTACCCTCAACCTACTCTTTTATAAAACAGGTGCTCAGGGTTGGAAACCTACCCCAAAAGTGAGGTTTTTATGCTTGGCAGTGTCACTACAAGGCTGAAACAAACTTGCTTTACTTTCACTGTGGTAGCAGCCAAAATAAAGCAAATAATCATCAGTGTCTGTAGGATGGGTTAGGATTTTCCACTTGCTGGCTATGCAGACACTTGGCCTTGGTTGAATTTGCTTTGATTGCCTGTGGTTAATCAGGGCACATCTCTCTGTATGCAATTAACAGCATCATTCCTGGAAGACACTGGGGTGTTTTTATCTCCACAGATAAAAACATCTCCAGCATGGGATATTTTTAGGTGGGAAGCAGGTACCAGGCAATAATTGGAGCTGTTGGAGTGAGCCCAGGCAAGGGTCATAAAAATGATCCTGGAGCAGCTCTGCTATGGACACAGGTTGGGGGTGTTCAGCCTGGGGAAGAAAAGCTCCATGGAGACCTTAGAGTATCTTTCAGTGCCTGAAGGGGCTCCAGGAAAGCTGGGGAGGAACATGTGACAAGGACATGGGGTGATGAGATGAAGGGTGATGGTTTTAAACTAGAAGAGGAAGGATTTAGATGATAGATTAGGCAGAAATTCTTTCCTGTGGTGGTGGCACAGGTTGTTGTGAAGATGTTGGGGATGTTCCAGCCCCGGAAGTGTTCAGGGATAAGCTGGAAGGGGTTTTGAGCAACCTGTTCTAGTGGAGAGTGTTACTGGCCATGGCAGGGGGGTTGGAAATAGGTGATCTTTAAGGTCTCTTCCAAACCAAACGTTCTGTGATTTTGTAACTGCTGGGATTCTAGTGAGTAGAGTGTTGGCTGTTGTGTGGCAATGCCAAGTCATGCTCAGAAGCTCCTGATGGTTTGCTTCATGACAAGGGTAGTTAAATTATTCAGCAGACAGCTCAGCTCTGTAATTAGTGTGAAAACAAACCCTAAAAACATACCCATAGAACTAATACTGGTGAGATTGCATTGCAGCCACACTTGGACAACTCATGAGGTGATGGAGGTGGAATCATAGAACCATAGAATGGTTGCATTGGAAAAGACCTTAAAGATCATCCAGTTCCAACCCCCCTGCCATGTCAGGGACACCTCCCACCAGCCCAGGTTGCTCCAAGCCCCATCCAACTTGGTCTTCAACATTTCCAGGGACAGAACAGCCAAAGTTTCCCTGGGCAACTTGTTCCAGCATTTCATCACCTTCACATGAAATGTTATTTTTCCAACCTAAATCTCCCCTTTTCAAGTCTGAAACCATTTACCTTGTCCTCTCCCTACACCCCCATGTCCAAAGCCCTCCCCCAGCTTTCTTGTAGCCCCTTCAGATATTGGGAGGTTGCTCTAAGGCCCCCTGGGAGCCTCCTCTTCTCCAGGCTGGACAACCCCAATCCCTCAGCCTGGTTTCAGAGGGGAGGTAGCCAGGGGATTGCTGTTTTCTCCCCCTTCACCCTACATGGGAGTAAAGAGGAAAAAATACTTTCAGAACACATAATAAGAAGCTGAAATTTTTCTAGACCTTAACCCCCTAATGAAAATTAGATACCTGGGTTTTCTCTCTGGACACCAGCAAGAGAAATGCATCTCCCAGGGACATTCTGTCCCATCCCTCGAAAGGTTTTAAGTTCTCATCTTTTCAGCAGCTAAACAGGAATGAGAGAAATCCTATTTCTAGAGTTGTTTTCTATTGAAACAACCCCCTGCCCGATCTTCTCATACCTTCATCTATTGAGACTATGAACATATGGATACATATATGGATATCCAGGCCTACAACATATCGCTTGGAATGAGGCTTCCACGTCTACCAGGCCTCTAAGTAATTAGAGCTGGAATACACATAGAGATGTCTTGCATTTTACAGCTTTCCTCTAACAAAAGATATTAGACTCATGGAATTTTTAAGGTTGAAAAAAGAACCCTGAGATCATCAAGTCTCTCACTGCCACCCTTTTCCTTTCCTTTCCTTTCCTTTCCTTTCCTTTCCTTTCCTTTCCTTTCCTTTCCCTTTCCTTTCCTTTCCTTTCCTTTTCCTTTCCTTTCCTTTCCTTTCCTTTCCTTTCCTTTCCTTTCTCCTTTCCTTTCCTTTCCTTTCCTTTCCTTTCCTTTCCTTTCCTTTCCTTTCCTTTCCTTTCCTTTCCTTTCCTTTCCTTTCTCCTTTCCTTCCTTTCCTTTCCTTTCCTTTCCTTTCCTTTCCTTTCCTTTCCTTTCCTTTCCTTTCCTTTCCTTTCCTTTCTCCTTTCCTTTCCTTTCCTTTCCTTTCCTTTCCTTTCCTTTCCTTTCCTTTCCTTTCCTTTCCTTTCCTTTCCTTTCCTTTCCTTTCCTTTCCTTTCCTTTCCTTTCCTTCCTTTCCTTTCCTTTCCTTTCCTTTCCTTTCCTTTCCTTTCCTTCCTTTCCTTTTCCTTTCCTTTCCTTCCTTTCCTTTCCTTTTCCCTTTCCTTCTTTTCATCAAGGGGTATTCAGACCATCCCAGGGGCCAATCACCAGCCACCCTTTGGTTACCCTCAAAGGGAAACCCTGGCCTGAGAGATGTAGGGATGTCATTTCCTTTGACTTTCCTATCTGGCCTATGATGGTCTCAGACTTTCCTCCATATCCCTTTAAAACCCGACTCTCCAGCTTGGAGCTTTACAGCCAACTAATAAAATATTCCTGAACAGCACAGCAAGCTGCAGGCTTTTGCTTTTGTCTCTGAGGCATTCTTTGCTTCAGGGGGTTTTTATTTGTCTGTTCCTTTGAAACTCACCTTCTGCTGACTGTTCCCATCTCTCTCTGCTCTCTCTGCCTGACATATGTGAAACTTGAATAGTTTCCCTCACAGACACTGCCTGCTTGTTGTAGTCTTAAAAAGAAATCAGACCAGGTGATAGCTGTGATTGATGGCCTCATGCAAAGATAGAGCAGCAATCAGTAAGATATTACCCAGTTTGTCTGAACCAACACTGTGGCAGAGCCCCCCCTTTACCCTTTTCCTTTCTTCTTCTCTTCTCTTCTCTTCTCTTCTCTTCTCTTCTCTTCTCTTCTCTTCTCTTCTCTTCTCTTCTCTTCTCTTCTCTTCTCTTCTCTTCTCTTCTCTTCTCTTCTCTTCTCTTCTCTTCTCTTCTCTTCTCTTCTCTTCTCTTCTCCTCTCTTCTCCTCTCCTCTCCTCTCCTCTCCTCTCCTCTCCTCTCCTCTCCTCTCCTCTCCTCTCCTCTCCTCTCCTCTCCTCTCCTCTCCTCTCCTCTCCTCTCCTCTCCTCCTCCTCTCCTCTCCTCTCCTCCCTCTCCTCTCCTCTCCTCTCCTCTCCTCTCCTCTCCTCTCCTCTCCTCTCCTCTCCTCTCCTCTCCTCTTTTTTCTTTTTTTTTTTTTTTCTCTTTTTTCCCTTTCCTTTCCCTTCTTTTCCCTCTTTCTGGTTTTCTTTCTCAGATGACTTCAGTCATCCATCCTTCTACTCTGAAACTCTTCCTTTCCTCCCCCTGGGACAGCTGGAGCTTATTAAAATGATAAAGGGGGAACCTGGTGACATTTGTTCAGCTCTGTTAATGAAAAAGCATCTCTGGACTTCATCAGGTATCTGCATGTGGAGAAAAGGGAAGATAAGACCATGATGCTCTTTGCAAGGGGAGAAAATGGGTCTTACCCCAGACCAGGAAACCATCCCTGCTGTCTCTTTCCCTTCAGAGCTCTTCACTAAAAAGGACAGAAGCAAAAACCAAGCAGGGAGAGACCCATGGATGCCCTCAAGCTGGACAACTCATAGCAAAAAAACTTAGAGGAGCAACAACAGATGATAAAAGATGTCATCTGACAACCTTGAGCATCACTGGGCTGAGGTCCAGACCCAGCATCTCTTGTTTATCTCCCAGTTTGGCCTTGCCCTCAACTGGGCAGGAGAAAGAGCAGTCCAGGAGCAGATGGAGCTGCAGAGGGAACAGGCAAATCTTCCCAGAGGATGAGAGAATTCACGTCCACCTCAGCAGGAGCTGAAAGGAAAGTCTGAAGGGGTTTCCTCCTCTGCTAGATCTGCTGCCTTGCTGCTAGGAGATCTTGCAAAAAGTCCTTTCTTTCCTTTGTCTCCTTTTTTTCCCTTCATCTTCTTTGCTCCATGGTTCTGTTGGGCAAAGAAGGTCTGTTCAATGGGCATCTCTCCACCCAGCAGAGCACTGGTTTGGTATTAGGCTCTGGGTTGGTCCTCCAGCATCAATAGCAGCAATGCCATGGGTGCAAATACAGCAGCAATGTCTACAGGAAAGCTGGAGTAGAGGTTTACAAGGGTGTGTAGTGAGAGGACAAGGGACAAGGGTTTAAAACTTTTAGAGGAGAGATTTAGATTAAATAGAAGAAGGAAATTCTTTCCTGGGTGGATGGTGAGACCCTGGAACAGGTTGCCCAAGGAAGTTGTGGCTGCCTCCTCCCTGGAAGTGCTCAAGGCCAGGTTGGATGGGACTTGGAGCAACCTGGGCTGGTGGGAGGCACCAATATAGGCTGAGCAGGGAGTGGCTTGAGAGCAGTTCTGAGGAAAAGGACTTGGGGATGCTGGTGGATGAGAAGTTCAACATGAGCCATCAGTGCACACTTGCAGCCTGGAAAGCCAATGGTTTCCTTGGCTGCATCAAGAGAAGAGTGGCCAGCAGGTCAAGGGAGGGGATTCTCCCTCTCTGCTCTCCTGAGACCCCACCTGGAATTCTCTATCCCATTCTGGAGCCCCTTTTACAAGAAAGACATGGATGTACAGGAGGGTGTCCAGAGAAGGTCCATGAGGATGCTCAGAGGGCTGGAGCACCTCTCCTGTGAGGACAGACTGAGAGAGTTGGGGTTATTCAGTCTGGAGAGGAGAAGGCTCTGAGGAGACCTTATTGGAGCCTTTCAGGATCTGAAGGGGCTACAGGAAAGCTGGGGAGGGATTTTTTAGGATGTCAGGGAGTGACAGGACATAGGGAAATGGATTCAAACTAGAGGAGGAGAGATTTAGATTGGAAGTTAGGAAGGAGTTCTTCCCCATGAGGGTGGTGAGACCCTGGCACAGGTTGCCCAGAGAGGTGGTGGAAGCCCCATCCATCCCTTGAAGTTTTTAAGGCCAGGTTGGATGGGGCTCTGCACAACCTGATTTGTGGGAGGTGTCCCTGCCCATGGCAGGGGGGGTTGGAACTGGATGATCTTCAAGGTTTCTTCCAATCCTGACAATTCTATGAGTTCTGTGCTCTCCCTGTCTGTAAGTGGAAGAACAGTCACAGACTGCAGAGATGTTTAAATTTCATGACAAGGAAAACCAAAGAAAATTTCTGGCTCTAAAAAAAATCAACAAAAAGAGGTAGGTTTGCTGGTTTTGGGTATGACCCCGAGCCATTCAGCTTCTCCCCCACCCCTGGCTTTGTTTAGTGGAACCTTATCCACCTGTGCCTTGTTCAAAGGAATAATGACCCCAAGCCATTCAGCTTCTCCCCCACCCCTGGCTTTGTTTAGTGGAACCTTATCCACCTGTGCCTTGTTCAAAGGAATAATGACCCCAAGCCATTCAGCTTCTCCCCCACCCCTGGCTTTGTTTAGTGGAACCTTATCCACCTGTGCCTTGTTCCAAGGAGTAATTGCCATCTAGGGCTCATATTGAAATGCATTAAATCCTTAAACGGGCATTAGTTCTGGTGCTTCTCATCAAAAAAACATGCTGGGAAGGAAAGGTAACAAGGAAAAAAGGCAAAAGGAAAAAAGGCAAAAGAAAAAAAGAAATCCTCACAAAAATAACCCCCAAAACAAAAATCAAAAAACATAAAAAAACCCCAAACCCAAAACAAACAGATAAACAAACAAAAAAGCCCAAAACCACAAAAAAAAATAGACTTAAACTTTATTAGAGTTGTGTACAGGTGTTAGCTAGAGACAAGCCTGTGAACTAGCAGAAACCAAGTTCAGTACACGATACAGATTGCTTTTTTTTTTTTTAGATAATTTTCCTGAAGAGAAGAGAGTTAAGAAAAGAACTATCCTGTCTCCTTTTCCTATTCATTTCCTCTGAAGAAAAAGAAAACTGCTACAAAATGCATGGCACAGCCTACAAGTGCTTGGTTCTGCCTGCAGATTAAATCAGAAGGTAATTTTTAAACATATATATATGTATATATTTATATACTAGGCTAGCCAGACTCAGCTGGATGTTGGTATGGTTAATTTAACATCCAAGGCACCCTGTTTTGCAAAAAGAAGTTCCAATTTAATGGGTAGGAAAAAGGAAGGATGTGGGGGATTTGAAATGAAGCAGTGACCAGGAGGTGCCAACTCATCTCTTGTCAGCCAGAATGTTTGGTTTGGTTTTTTTTGGTTTTTTTTTTTGGCTGAAATCCTTAATCAAAATTAAGCCTTGCTGTTGTTGCTTTCTGGGTTTTTTCCTGAGTTTTCCACAATATTAAATATATTCCCTTTCAACTCCTCTCAGGAAAGGCATTCCCAGCACACAATGAAAAGGCATCAAAATGTTTCATCCTGATGAAACTGGGTTTTGCAAATTGCAGAAACCTGTTTTTAAGGGTAAATCTTGAATGATAGGAAAGAGGGAGAACCTGGCCCTGGTATTTGCAAGGTTTTCTTGAGAAGGAAACACACTCAAGATGTAAGTGCACTAATGAGATAAATACAAACAGAAATGGTACACTCTGTTCCAGGCTGGATATAGATGTTGTGGGGGAAAGCAAAAGACATGTTGTGCTAGTAATTTCTGTGTCAGTACCCAACACACACTTCCAGCTGGCATCTTATGCATATGGAAATGTAGAAACTGTTTGGTAGAAGGAAAGTTGGTAAAGGAAATTATTATTATTATTGCAGCCTTCTTCAGAAGTAAAATTAAGGCAATAATGTGCATACTGTAGGCAACTTGAACTTCAGTTTTTCCTTGCCAAAAAACTTGATTATTTTTTCTCTATTACATAATCCTCCATCATTTTGTGCCTATTTTAACTAATGAGCTTTCCAGCAAGCTCTAAAACTGGGTTTGCTTTTAGATTAGGTGATGAGGTGTCATTGTCTCGCCACATAATACCTTTTGTGAGCTCAGCTGGAGGTTACCCAGAAGGGTCCTCGAAAAAGTGCTTTTTCCTTGAAAAAATTGTACTGTGCTGAATCTAGTGACTCAGTTCAGTCGCCACCCATAACCTTCTTGATTGGGAAATGCAGGGAAACACAATCCACCTGGTATTTTAAATTATATTCAAGAGCTGATCAGCTTTTTGTTCGCCACTGACTCATAAAATCAGAGGTGAGAATGGTTTGGGTTGGAAGAGATCTTGAAGATCATCCAGTCCCAACCCCCCTGACATGGGCAGGGACACCTCCCACCAGCCCAGGTTGCTCCAAGCCCCATCCAACCTGGATTTGGACACCTCCAGGGATGGGGCAGCCACAACTTCTCAGGACAACCTGTTCCAGTTCATCACCACCCTAACAGTGAAAAATTTCTTCCTAATGTCAAACCTAAATCTCCCCTCTTTCAGTTCCAAACTGTTACCCCTTGCCCTATCACTCCATGACCTCATAAAAAATCCCTCCTCAGCTTTTCTGAAGCCCCTCCAAGCAGTGGAAGGTTCTCTAAGGTCTCCCTGGAGGCTTCTCCTGGATGAACAACCCCAACTTTCATCCTCTCTTCACAGATGATTGTAACAGAATATTTGGGTAAATATACAACCAAAGCTCACTGCAGCTGTAAAATGCAATAAAGGTAAATTCATCCTCTGTCATCTTGAAGCAGTTGCCTGTGTGTCCTGGTTTGGGCCAGGATAAAGATGATTTTCTGTCTTGGACTTTTGCTTTCAGCTGAGTCTCTTGGAAGGAGCTGCACTTGCTGAAATGAACAGCAAGTTTCTCAGGCAGTGTCTGCTGCTGGGACTGATCCCACTCGATCTTTAGAGTTCCAGCTGGAGAATGGGGTGCAGAACCAAGGCCACTGCTCAGCTCTGAGGAACATTTTGCCCTCTGGAAGGAGAAAAGGAGTCAAGAGGTCCCACCTGCAGCCCTCCTTTGGGGAGGAACAGACAAGACAAATGGCCAGAAGTGACCAAACAGAGGATTCCATCCCATCCACCTCATCCTCAGGAGAAATTGGAGGGATCACCAGGGTCAAAGCCCTTCCTGCTTCCCCTTCTTCCCCTCTGCCTGTTTGCTTAGGCATCCTGGGAGGATTCCATCCCTTCCTCTGCCTGTGCTCCTGATCCATGCCAGCCTGAATCTGTGTGTTCCTGCCTCCAGCTCCCCACTGCTGCTGACCCCAGGAGTCCAGCCTGGACTTTCCCAGGGCTGCCCTGCAGCCTGGGTGAGGATGGGAGATTTATTGGGGGAAAGAGGGGAGGAACCTGGGATCCATTTTCCTGGAGATTTGTACAGATTTAGTCATTTTTCCTATTTCTCATTCCTGTTCCATTAAAGCTGTGTAGTTTAGTTTCCAACCCATCATTCTCTCTCCCTTCTTCTCTCTCCTTTCCGTATCAGGGAGGGGAGGGGCATTAATAAGGAGCATCTGTTATTTGGTTTAATCGCCAATCCAGTGTTAAGCCATGACGTTTTGTTAACATTAGAACAAAAGAAAACAAACCCAAAAGCAAACAAGAGAAAGAAAAGAAGAAGTGGGGTTGACTTATTTTATGAACTAAGAGATGGATTTGACTCATCTGCCCTAAGAAAGTGTAGGGTTATTTTGAAGTGGTTTCCTCAAAAGGCTATTACAGATCCCAGGCTTCATATCTGAACCATTTTAATCCAGCATGAGGTAAATGCAAGGCTAGAAAAGACTTGCTGACTAAATAACAGCTCCTCTCCTAACTTCTGGAAACTCTGGCTTGACCTACTTCGTGGGACAGGTTATTAAATTCTCCCAACAATTTCTATGTCTCTCCAACAGAAAAGCTTTTGTAAGAATTATCTTTCTAAATGCTCAGCCTTTTCAGAAAGATGGAGCTGACAGAAAAGGTATTTTATTCCCATGGTTATTTATCCTAATAAGCTATGTTTGTACTATATTTTCAGCCTGCTTGTATCTATGCTTGCCTGGGATTTGGGTTCAGCTTTATGGGTCAAATAAAGTCTGTCCCACCCCACTGAACTGTGCTAGCTCCCTCTATTCCTCATGGCACCTGTTTTAAATCCAGTTTATCCTTAAATTACTGCCACTTTCCCACTCTCTAACACCTCCTAATGCAAGCTGGAGTGAAAAGTTAATAAACTGTTTATATATGGACAGATTTAAATCTCATTCAAAATATTAAGCAGGAGTTGACCTTGGTTTGAGTGGCTTCAGATTGTGCATCTTGCTTCCAGTGGGGGAAAAAGGACATGGGGGTGCTGGTTGATACCCAGATAAATATGAGCCAGCAGTGTGCCCAGGTGGCCAAGAAAACCACCAGCATCTTGGCTTGTATCAGGAATCTTGTGGCCAGCAGGAGAATGGAAGTGATGGGGTCCCTGTGTTGAGCAGTGGGGAGACTGCACCTCAAGTGTTGGGTTCAGGTCTGGACCCCTCATTCCAAGAAAAAGAAAACATTGAGGTGGTGGAGTGAGTTCAGAGAAGGGCATCCAAGCTGGAGAAGGGTCTGGAGAGGAGAGGGTGAGGAAATTGGGAATATTTAGTTTGGAGAAGTCTGAGAGGAGACGTCATTGCCCTCTACAACTCCTTGAGAGGAGATTGAAGGGAGGTGCGTGCTGGACTCTGCTCTGGAGTGAATAATGACAGGAGCAGAGGAAATGTCCTGAAGTTGCATCAGGGGAGGTTTAGACCAGATCTAAGGAAGAATTTCTTTACTGGGAGAATAGTCAAGCATTGGAATGGGCTGCCCAGGGAGGTGGTGGGGTCACCATCCCTGAAGGTATTGAAAAACCATGTATATGAGGCCCTTCAGGACATGCTCTAGTGATTGATACAGATATTGTTACATATATTTTATTGAGGGGGAGGGATACTGATAGTTGGACATGGTGATACTAGAAGTCTTTTCCAAGTGTGACAGCTCTGTGAATGCAGATGAGTAAAAAGGGATGTCAGCCCTGAGCTGTATCCCTCCCACACTAAACAGGATGTGAGGGAGACTCTCCTGGATGCTTTACAACCCAAGCTCTGCACGGCTTGACACCTCCTGAACTTTGTTTTTTTTTAATTGCATGATGTGCTCACTGTCAGCTCTGGGCATCCCAGGTGTGCTCAGCTGAAACCTAACTCTTCCCAGAGCTGCTGGGCTCTGTAATAGCCTTGCCACCTCTCATTAGCATCTTCCCAAAGGTAATCCAAACAGACACCCCCATCCTGGCACAGCCCAACGTGGGTCGTTTCCATGAAACTGCAGAATTCATTATGGATGAGACCTGGAGAACTTCCCAGCAGGGGGAAGATAGAGAAGTAAATGGGGAGAGACTTTAGAGCACCCCTCATGCATTTATAATACAATTCCTTGCTAAAGGGAGTGACAGCTTTGATGCAATTTTAATTTTTTTTTCCCCTTGGTACAGTAGCTCCTGGACTCTAAGCCCAACAAAACACCTTCCACAGGCTCTGAAATGAAGATGAAAGTAAATTGTAACTCAAGCTTGGGGTTGCAGATAGGCAGAGCTGCCTGGCAGCTGATGCTACACCATCCTTTGCTATTCCTCTGGATATTTTAGACTAAAATCATATTTTTTTAAAAGAATAGGAAAAGAAAATGAGCCGTATCTGCTTGTGGAGGATGTGCTTCTCTTCCCAGACACAGCCAAATCTGAGTCTCAGTTGCCTGTGATGTTATTAAGATGGGATAAGGAATGAGAAAATTATAAATGTATATAAACCAAGAGACGCTGTGAATAATTCTGTAGTCTTTAAACTTTTGTTTCAAGGAAAACTTTTCCTGCTCTGGAAAGACAGGGATGAAAAACCAGCTGGGATAATCAGGTCAGGCCCATAAACTGCAGAATTTTCAAGTTCATCCTCATCTCTCAGGGTCCTGGGACAAAGACTTACCCCCAGGTGAGATCCTTTTCATAGAATCATAGAATCATAGAATCATAGAATCATAGAATCATAGAATCATAGAATCATAGAATTGGCTGGGTTGGAAAGGACCTCAGAGATCATCAAGTCCAACCCTTGAACCACCGTTGTGGTTACTAGACCATGGCACTGAGTGCCACATCCAGTCTCTTTTGAAATATCTCCAGGGATGGAGAATCCACTACTTCCCTGGGCAGCCCATTCCAATGTCTGATCACCCTCTCCATAAAGAAATACTTTCTAATATCCAACCTAAACCTCCCCTGGCACAACTTGAGACTGTGCCCTCTTGTCTTGCTGAGAGTTTCCTGGGAAAAGAGCCCAACCCCCCCCTGGCTCCAACCTCCTTTCAGGGAGTTGTAGAGAGTGATGAGGTCTCCCCTGAGCCTCCTCTTCTCCAGCCTCAACACCCCCAGCTCCCTCAGCCTCTCCTCATAGGATCTGTGCTCGAGTCCCTTCACCAGCCTGGTTGCCCTCCTTTGGACCTGCTCCAGCACCTCAATCTCCTTCCTGAACTGAGGGGCCCAGAACTGGACACAGGACTCAAGCTGTGGCCTCACCAGGGCTGAGCACAGTGGCAGAATCACTTCCTTGGACATGCTGGCAACGCTGTTCCAGATACAGGCCAGGATGCCATTGGCCTTCTTGGCCACCTGTGCCAGTTTTGCACTACTGTAGATGATTTTGTGGTTTGAAATTGTGATCATAACTGTGATTTGAAATTGGGCTGGGGGTTGCAATGATGCTCTACACCTGGGGAGTGAGCAGCCTTTTTTTAGCAGTGGGTTTCTTCTTCAGCAGCAAGTGAGTATATGGGGATATTTGAAAGCCTTTATGTGGCCTGAAAAGGGACCCATTTGCTTAGCAGCTCTGATTACCTGAAAGGAACATCCCAAGAAATTAACATCCCTACTTCTCATTAAAATGTGCTACTTGAATGCAATAAAAGGGAGTCTCAGCTCTACCAGTAGGGCAAGGAAATTGCTTCCTGCCCACCCTAATCTCTTGCTGAAAGCTCCAGCAAGCATTTTGCAATTCTCTCTCACAACCATCCAGCTCAAATCCAGTCCTCATTTGTTATTCCTGGGTTGCCCGTTGGGAAGCCAATGTTCAGAGCTGTTTCTGTCTTTGCCTTCAAGGATACTCCACCTAGATTCCTGACCTCCAAGAGACCACCATTTCTCCTTTCAGAACATCTGATTCTTGGCTGACCAGCAAGTCAGAATCTTGCAGCTTTCTAGACACCCAAGGGTGCAGAGAAACCCAAATTGGAGCTTTTTGATTTTTCAAAAGTGACACAAAGAGATGGATTAAAGGAAATGACGATTTCTACCTGGCTCCAATTGATAACAAGGTGATGAGATGCCGGAACAGGTTGGCCAAGGAAGCTGTCGTTATTCCCTTCTTGGAAGTGTTCAAAGCCAGGTTGGATGGGGTCCTGAGCACAAGGAAGTGTCCCTGGCTATGCAGGGGGGTTGGAACTGGATGATCTTTAAGGTCCTTTCCAACATGTCCTGGTTTGGGCCAGGAAAAAGGGGATTTTCTGTCTTGGACTTCTGCTTTCAGCTGAGTCTCTTGGAAGGAGCTGCACTTGCTGAAATGAACAGCAAGTTTCTCAGGCAGTGTCTGCTGCTGGGACTGATCCCACTCCATGTTTAGAGTTCCAGCTGGAGAATGGGGTGCAGACCCAAGGCCACTGCTCAGCTCTGAGGAACATTTTGCCCTCTGGAAGGAGAAAAGGAGTCAAGAGGTCCCACCTGCAGCCCTCCTTTGGGGAGGAACAGACAAGAGAAATGGCCAGAATTGACCAAACAGAGGATTCCATCCCATCCACCTCATCCTCAGGAGAAATTGGAGAGCTTCCAGCTTCCAGCTTCCTGCTCTTCCTGCCTTTTTCTGCTTCCCTTCCTTCACCCATTCCCTCTTTGCTTGGGCATCCTGGGAGGATTCCATCCCTTCCTCTGCCTGTGCTCCTGATCTATGCCAGCCTGAATCTGTGTGTTCCTGCCTCCAGCTCCCCACTGCTGCTGACCCCAGGAGTCCAGCCTGGACTTTCCCAGGGCTGCCCTGCAGCCTGGGTGGGGATGGGAGAGTTATTGGGGGAAAGGGGGGAGGAACCTGGGAGCAATTTCCCTGGATATTTGTATAGATTTAGTCATTTGTCTTGATCATTCCTGTTTCCTTAAAGCTGTGTAGTTTAGTTTCCAACCCATCAGTCTCTCTCCCTTATTCTCTCTCCTTTCTTTATCAGGGAGGGGAGGGACATTAACAGAGAGCATCTGGTATTTGGTTTAATTGCCAATCCATTGCTAAACCCCAACACAACAGAAACCATTCTATGATTCTATAATTTTTTATTCGGTCTTCAAGTGCTTCCTCCAGAGGAAGGGGGCATCATTTTTTTATGTTTGCAGACTGCCTGAAGTTGCCTGAACAAAAGTTATTTCTTGGCAAGATAGAATAGCAGCTTTGGAACAATTTACCACCTTGGGAACAGTCCTGTCACTTCCTCACTGTGTGCCCTGCAGCAAATGTTGTCACACCCCAGTTCAGCACCTGGGAAAGGAGAATAACTTGGGATTCATCTGCAATAAATGTAAAAAAATTCACTGAATCCCTCTATCACTGAGCTAACCCTCCTGTAACAGGGGGAGAAAGCCATGTCGTTTAGAACATGATTCATCTCTCATTATTCAGATGGCTGCTTTAGGAAAAGAGGAATCACCCTGTTGATTGCAAAGGGATTTCAGGGTGATTGTCCCAGATGGCTACACTTGTCTGAGGAATCTCTCCTAAACTGCTTTATTCCATGTATCCAGACACCCCAGGCCCCCAGTCAGAGCTGAATTTTACTGTAAAATCCATAATAATAAAGAGAAGCTGCTGCTGGGTGCAAGCTGTGGATTTGGCTTCCCTGTTTGGAAGGTTGGGTACTCAATGCCTGCTCCTGTTTGTATTCCCCATGTTTACCACCAAAGCATCCTTCATGGAGAGCCTGGGACAAACACAAAATAGAAGCAAGGTTTAGAGCCAGCATGGAATGAATTGTGGAGTCCTGGAATTGTTTGGGTTGGAAAAGACCTTTAAGAATATTAAGTCCAAGTGTTAACCTTAAACAGTGCCAATAAACCAGGTGTCTGAGCACCACATCTTTTAAATACCTTCAGGGACAGCATGAGGAGGAGAGAAACAGATTTCTGACTTGGAATTAACTTCTGGTCCAAGGGCAGGGTGCCAGATGTTGCATTTCTGCACTGAGACATGGAGAGCTTCACCTCTGCTCTATCCTCAACCAAATCTCCTTCTATTCCAGCTTGTTCTCCTTACTTGCTTTCTGTGACAAAAAGGAGCAAAAGCTACTCCCTCCTTTCTAGTTTTTTTTTTTTTTTTAATTTATTTCTGAATTCCCAAGCTGTCAGGGAGGCTTCAAAAAGAAATGGAAATTTTACAAAACCTCAGTTTAAATACAAAAGCCAGCAAGACCAAATCTGGGGCTGTCTTTGGCATATGACACCCTTCTGTTCCACCAACTCTCTTCTGTCCTCCTGCAGATATGATGGATTATTGCCTCTGGAACCATAATCAGGAGGATTTGGGGTTTCCAAGAACCTCCTCTATTTTCAGAAAGTGGGTTGATGAACAGCTGGCTTTTGATTCAAGTGTTTAGCTACCAACCTAATCAGATAATCTACTGAAACAGCATCCTATCAAAAGGATGTCTGAGGAGCATTTTGTCTTCAATAAACCAATGGATTTGAGTGAAATGCAGTTTTAACACCTTCAAAAGCTGAACAGGAGAGCTCTGGCAAACCTGAATCCTCTTCTCTGCACTTCACAACCCCTATTCAATCCCCCAGACAGAAATTGTACACTTGGGGGTGAACTTTGCTTGTGCTGATTGAGTAGGGATCCAAGATCTGGCCTCTCTCTTTAGGAGACTTATTCATCATCCTCCAACTTTACACACAGTAGTATGTTCTTGCACATCTATTGGCCATTTGCTGTAAGTAGTTTCATAGAATCATAGAATGGTTTGGGTTGGAAGGGGCCTAAAAGATCATCTTGTTCCTAACCCCTTGCATGGGGAGCGACACTTTCCACTAGACCAAGTTCCTCAAGGTCACGTCCAACCTGGACTTAAGCACTTCCAGGGATTGGGCAGCCACAGCTTCTCTGGGAAACCTGTGCCAGTGTCTCACCACCCTCATAGTAAGGAATTTCCTCCTAATATTTAAGCTAAATCTCCCCTCTTCACATTTTAAACCATCACCCCTTGTCCTCTACCTACACCCCCATGTCCAAAGCCCTCCCCCAGCTTTCTTGGAGCCCCTTCAGATATTGGGAGGTCGCTCTAAGGTCACCTTGAAGCCTCCTCTTCTCCAGGCTGAACAACCCCAATCCCTCAGCCTGGCTTCCCAGGGAGCTGCTCCAACCCTCTGAGCATTTCAGTGGCTCCTCTGGACATGTCCCAGGAGCATTGTGTCCTTCTGATGCTGGGGACTCCAGAACTGGACCCAGGACTCCAGGTGGGATCTCAGAAGAGCAGAGCAGAGAAGAGGAGAATCCCCTCCCTCCCCATGCCCAGGGACACCTCCCACCAGCCCAGGTAACTCCAAGCCCCATCCAACCTGGCCTGAGACACTTCCAGGGATGGGGCAGCCACAGCTTCCTTGGGCAACCTCTTCCAGGGTCTCACCAACCTAAAATAAAAGAATTTCTTCCTCATGTCCAACCTAAATCTCCCCTCTTCAAGTTTTAACCCATTTCCCTTTGTCCTCTCCCTACACCCCCGTGTCCAAAGCCCTCCCCCAGATTTCTTGGAGCCCCTTCAGATATTGGGAGGTTGCTCTAAGGTCACCTTGGAGCCTCCTCTTCTCCAGGCTGAACAACCCCAATCCCCCAGCCTGGCTTCCCAGGGAGCTGCTCCAACCCTCTGAGCATTTCAGTGGCTCCTCTGGACATGTCCCAGGAGCTCTGTGTCCTTCTGATGCTGGGGACTACAGAACTGGACCCAGGACCCTAGGTGGGGTCTCAGAAGAGCAGAGGGGTAGAATTCTCTCCTTTGACCATCTCTCTGTGCTTCTTTTGGTCTAGCTCAGGACCTGGTTGGCTTTTTGGGCTGCAAGAACACACTGATGGCTCATATTAAGCTCTGGTCCCCCACTACTCCCATGTATGAGCATGGTCTTAAATATAAAGTGCATTAAATTGTGGCAGAGACCATGAGATCAGAGTATATATGTAGTAAAGCTGTGTAGGTAAAAGCAGAGTTCACAGAATGGACAGCAAACCCCTGGTTGGACTCATTTTGGCTGCACTGCTTTAACACAGTGTCCATTTCAGTTCTGACTACAGAGAGTATAATGGTGTCAGTCATCTAGGAGTGATTTATAACCCTTCATAAGTGACTGAGTCAAAAGCTTTGGTGATAGACAAGAGCTGGAAGTGACTCAGAGTGAAAGGACTGAAGTAATTTTATGCTTGGTTTGACAGCTGATCACCAGGTGCTCCATGGTGATCACTTCCCCATCATTGGAAAATTCGAATATGACTGAACCCAGGTGCCCAACTCTATTTGTGCTCTGACTCAGCCCCAGGGATGAAGTAAAATACAACAGCTTAAACCATCTTCAAGGTGTTTCAGCTGATATAAATCTCACAAAAACACCCATACCAGGTGCTGCCAGAGGACAACACTATGATGAGTTGGGTGACCTTTCAGGTCCAAAGGAGGGCAACCAGGCTGGTGAAGGGACTCGAGCACAGACCCTATGAGGAGAGGCTGAGAGAGCTTGGGTTGTTCAGCCTACAGAAGAGGAGGCTCAGGGGAGACCTCATCACTCTCTACAACTCCCTGAAAGGAGGTTGGAGCCAGGGGGGGTTGGGCTCTTTTCCCAGGCAACTCTCAGCAAGACAAGAGGGCATGGTCTTAAGTTGTGCCAGGGGAAATTTAGGTTAGATATTAGAAAGAATTTCTTTACGGAGAGAGTGATCAAGCATTGGAATGGGCTGCCCAGGGAAGTAGTGGATTCTCTGTCCCTGGAGATATTTCAAAAGAGACTGGATGTGGCACTCAGTGCCATGGTCTAGCAACCACAACGGTGGTAAAAGGGTTGGACTCGATGATCTCTGAGGTCCCTTCCAACCCAGACAATTCTATGATTCTATGATTCTATGATTCTATGACATCCCCCTAGGACTGATTTTGATCCTAAAGGGTGCTATGCAATATCCCAATGGATTTCTCTTGGCATGGTGTTACCTTCTGGATTCTTTTTCACTGAAATTCACCTTTGAGGATGAATTTCTGATAGCATCATGCCAGGCCTATATATTTTTGCATTTGCTAGTAAACAAGTAGAAACAAGGATTTGAGACAAAGCTTCCTGCCATCATTTCCTGCCTCTGGCCAGAGGACACCACCACAATGAGTTGGGTGACATCCCCCTATGACTGATTTTGATGGCAGGTAAAGGGTGCTATGGAATATTACAATGAACTTCTCTTGGCATAGTGTTACTTTATGGGTCCTTTTTCACTGAAATTCACCTTTGAGGATGAATTTGTGATAGCATCATGCCAGAGCTATTTATTTTTGCATTTGCTAGTAAACAAGTAGAAACAAGAATTTCAGACGAAGCTGCCTGCCATCATTTCAGAACCTTGATCAAATTGTCCTTTGCTGTTACAGAGCTGATCTGTGTGTCATTTCATGTTTAACAAAGATAAACCCAGCTTCATACCACTCTCTGCCAGGTGAAAATCTGATGGGTCCCATCAAGTCCTCCAACTCTGCCTCACTGCTTTGCTGGTTTCCCTCGCCCTGATTGCCCTGAGCTTCCTTTTCACTCTGTGCCATGTCTGAGGTCAGTGAATATTTCATCTTTTCATTCTTCCAGAGATATCTGGTTGCTTGTGTTAGCAGCTGAGTTTTGCCATTCAGACCTTTATCCGGTTTCCAATCAGAGTTTTTCCCATTCTGTTGCTCTGTGCACACTGGCATTTGACTCCGGGGATGGGAGCAGAGGTCTAGGAGAATTTGAACAGATTTTCCTCTGTCCTTTGCTAGGAGGAAGATAGAAATCAATGTACAGTTTGTAGAATCATAGATTGGTTTGGCTGGGAAGGAACCTTAAAGCTCACCTAGTTCCAGACTCCCTGCATGGACAAGGACATCTCCCACCAGGTCAGGTTTCTCCACGCCCCATCCAGGCCTTGCACACTTCCAGGGATGGGGTATCCAAAGAGTTTCTGGGCATGAGTTGTGTGATTTTCCTTCAGCTTTTCCTGGGAAGGTGAGCTGGTTTGGGCCAGGATAAAGGTGATTTTCTGTCTTGGACTTTTGCTTTCAGCTGAGTCTCTTGGAAGGAGCTGCACTTGCTGAAATGAACAGCAAGTTTCTCAGGCAGTCTCTGCTGCTGGGACTGATCCCACTCGATGGTTAGAGTGCCAGCTGGAGAATGGGGTGCAGAACCAAGGCCACTGCTCAGCTCTGAGGAACATTTTGCCCTCTGGAAGGAGAAAAGGAGTCAAGAGGTCCCACCTGCAGCCCTCCTTTGGGGAGGAACAGACAAGAGAAATGGCCAGAAGTGACCAAACAGAGGATTCCATCCCATCCACCTCATCCTCAGGAGAAATTGGAGGGATCACCAGAGTCAAAGCCCTTCCTGCTTCCCCTTCTTCCCCTCTGCCTGTTTGCTTAGGCATCCTGGGAGGATTCCATCCCTTCCTCTGCCTGTGCTCCTGATCCATGCCAGCCTGAATCTGTGTGTTCCTGCCTCCAGCTCCCCACTGCTGCTGACCCCAGGAGTCCAGCCTGGACTTTCCCAGGGCTGCCCTGCAGCCTGGGTGGGGATGGGAGAGTTATTGTGGGAAAGGGGGGAGGAACCTGGGATCCATTTTCCTGGAGATTTGTATAGATTTAGTTGTTTTTCCTATTTCTCATTCCTGTTTCCTTAAAGCTGTGTAGTTTAGTTTCCAACCCATCAGTCTCTCTCCCTTCTTCTCTCTCCTTTCTTTATCAGGGAGGTATTTGGTTTAATTGCTGGGCCAGTGTTAAACCCTGACAGAAGGGTGTGAAACTATTGGGTTTTAGCTGAGCACTGCTTTCCAGGATTTTCCTGGACCATGTCTACAGCTTTACTCTGATAGAAGGTTGGAGTCCCTGGGCTTGTTTTGTGTGGCTGAAGAATCACATAGGACAAAGACCTGAACTTGGAGCAAGGTTTCTTGATCATGGAAACTTCTGGACAAGGGATAAAATGGGAATTTTCATCTCTGTGAACTTCAGAGCCTTTTGTGGAGCTCAAAGGATCCTTTCCCTCCTTTCCTCCTCCTCTTAAGTCATGACCTTATTTCCCTTCATTTAATTTGAGAGGAAACTGAGGCACTGATTAGTTATAGAACAAGGAAAAAAAATAGCAGATATCTACCTAAGAGGCACATAAGAATAATTTGGATATCTATATTCAAGTATAGATATATATATTTTAGAGGGTTTTCTTGTCTTGCTTACAATCTTGAAGTGCCTTGGAATTTAAGTTCTGCTGTCTACACTTCATTACTCAGATAATCCTGAGCTAATGAGAAGTAAAAGCACCATATTAGATGGAATCCAAAAGAAATGGCATTGTAGGGCCAATAAGTTTGAGTTTCATGAGGCATTTGAGACTTTTGAGGGAGCAGCAGTGCCTGCAGAGTCACATCTCCTATGGGTAGCTGATAAAAGGCAAAAAATTAAATAACTGCCCTTTTTCTTTACCCAAGACTTTGGTTTTCACAGGAATCGAGCTGTCTGGTGGAAAAATATCTCTTCCAGGATCACTTCTGGAGGAAGGGAGTCCAAAACAACAAACTTTAGTCTCAAATTAGAAAGCTTCTTTTATTTATCCTAATTAAAAAAAAAAAGACATAGTGAAAAGAAAATGTCACTTCTGAGTGCAAGGCTGCTTTTGTCCTCCTGTAGCATGAAAAAAATCATAACTTAAGTCAGCCTTAAACACACAGAAAGCAAAAAAGCTCTGTAAAAGTGCTTGCTTAAATAAAAAGGGAGAACTAAGTTTTGGGGACAGGTCTCTGCTTCACTTCCCTGGGATCTCCTGGGGTGTCTGACACAAACCAGTGAGTTGGCAACTCTTCCATTCCACCTTTTCCAAAGTATTTTCAGTGCATAGTGACCTCCATGCAAAACGGATGGCAGAGAGGTAATCACTGAAGGAATTATATTCATGGAGTTGTGAGTAAGGAGCCAGGAGGATTTGGGAGCAAATAGAGTCAGGATAGGGGGGTAACGTGGGATCTTGGTCCTCAGATAGATGGTTGTGTGACTCCATGTCTTAAGATCTTCTCACCAAAACAGCTTGCTGGCTGCTGGTGTGTTAAAATGGAAAGTAGTCACAAGTGGATGGAAAATTAATTTTATCCACCAATACCATTATGAAAACATTCTGTGATTCCAAATCCCAGAATCATTCTGTTTGGAAGAGACTTTTAAGCTCATCAACTCCCAACTATTAACCTAGCTATATCCAGTCCAGTGCTAAACCAGAGTCCTAAGTACCACATCTACACATCTTGTAAACATCTCCAGGGATGGTGATTCAACCACCCCCCAGGGCAGCCAATTACAGTGTTTAATAACCCTTCCAATAGAGAAGTTTCTTCTGGGTTTGTTCAGCCTTGAGAAGAGAAGGCTTAGGGGAGACCTTATTAGGATGTTCCAGTACTTAAAGGGGGGGTACAAAGAAGATGGAGACTCCCTATTTACAAGGAGTCCCATGGACAAGGCAAGGGGCAATGGGCACAAGTTGCTCCTGGGGAGATTCTGATTGAACATAAGAGGAAAATTTTTCCCTCTGAGGACAGTCAGACATTGGAATGGTCTCCTAGGGGAAGTGGTGGATTCCCCCACTTTGGAAAGTTTGAAGTCTTAGCTCGATGGGGTGCTGAGACATCTCATATAAACAATAATATGAGAAGGGTTGGAGCAGACGATCCTTGAAGTCCTTTCCAACCTGACATTCTATGATTCTGTGATTTATTCTCTGAACATCCTATCTAAACCTCCCCTGTCACAACTTGAGATCATTTTCTCTTGCCCTGTTGCTTGTTAACAGGGAGAGGAAACCAGCCCCCACCTTGCTGCAGCCTATTTTCAGGTAAAGTTTCTTAGTCTACTTTGAAGTACAGATTTCATAGAACTGTAGGATCATAGAATCATAGAATCATAAAATAGAATTGACTGGGTTGGAAGGGACCTCAGAGATCATCGAGTCCAACCCTTGATCCACTACTGTTGCAGTTCCCAGCCCATGGCACTGAGTGCCACATCCAGGCTCTTTTGAAATATCTCCAGGGATGGAGAATCCACTACTTCCCTGGGCAGCCCATTCCAATGTCTGATCACTCTCTCCGTAAAGAAATCCTTTCTAATATCCAACCTAAACCTCCCCTGGCACAATTTAAGACCATGCCCTCTTGTCTTGCTGAGAGTTGCCTGGGAAAAGAGACCAACCCCCCCCGGCTCCAACCTCCTTTCAGGGAGTTGGAGAGAGTGATGAGGTCTCCCCTGAGCCTCCTTTTCTCCAACCTGAACACCCCCAGCTCCCTCAGCCTCTCCTCATAGGGTCTGTGCTCGAGTCCCTTCACCAGCCTGGTTGCCCTCCTTTGGACCTGCTCCAGGACTTCTATATCCTTCCTGAACTGAGGGGCCCAGAACTGGACACAGGACTCAAGCTGTGGCCTCCCCAGGGCTGAGTACAGGGGCAGAATCACTTCCTTGGACCTGCTGGCCACGCTGTTCCTGACCCAGGCCAGGATGCCATTGGCCTTCTTGGCCACCTGGGCACACTGCTGGCTCATGTTCAGCTTCCTGGCAATCCAGACTCCCAGGTCCCTTTCTGCCTGGCTGCTCTCAGCCACTCTGTGCCCAGCCTGGAGCTCCCCATGGGTTTGTTGTGGCCAAAGTGCAGGACCCGGCACTTGGCCTTGTTGAACCTTATCCCATTGGAATCAGCCCAACTCTCCAGTCTGTCCAGCTCCCTCTGCAGAGCCCCCCTGCCTTCCAGCTGATCCACACTCCCCCCAGCTTGGTGTCATCTGCAAACTTGCTGATGATGGACTCAATCCCCTCATCTAAATCATCAATGAAGATATTGAACAGAACTGGGCCCAACACTGATCCCTGGGGGACACCACTAGTGACCGGCCACCAACTGGATGCAGCACTGTTCAGCACCACTCTCTGGGCCTGGGCCTCCGGCCAATTTGGATAATTTGGTTTGGAAGAGACCTCAAAGACCATCTTGTTCCAACCCCCCTGCATGGGTAGGAACACCTCCCACTAGACCAGGATGCTCTAAGCCCCATCCAATGTGGCCTTGAACACTTCTAAGCACACTTGGAATATCCCAGAGATGGGAGTGAGATGGCAGCCATGCTGATGGCAGTGTAGTTTACTGAGAGCTTTGGTTTGTGAATCCATCTCAAGACAAGGATAAAGTTAGAATCTGAAAAGAAACAATAGAAAGAATTAATTCCTGTTACTTGCCCAAGAGATGCTCCTGCCTGGAGCACTTCCCTTTGCTCTGTGTCATTCTCAGTTAACTCCTACCAACCCATTCCAGAAGTCTTTTCTTTCATACATCTGTGTGTATACACTTTCATGTTATGTGCTAACAAAATTTAACACTTTAACACTCAAACAGGTTGCCCAGGGAAGCTGTGGCTGCCCCATCCCTGGAAGTGTTGAAGGCCAAGGTTGGATGGGGCTTGGAAAAACCTGGGCTGGTGGGAGGTGTCCCTGCCCATGGCAGAGGGGTTGGAACTGGATGATCTTTAAGGCTTCTTCCAATCCTGACAATTCTATGAGTTCTGTGCTCTCCCTGTCTGTAAGTGGAAGAACAGTCACAGACTGCAGAGATGTTTAAATTTCATGACAAGGAAAGCCAGGGAAAATTCCTGGCTCTAAAAAAAAAACAAAAAGAGGTAGGTTTGCTGTCTTTGGGTATGACCCCAAGCCATTCAGGTTCTCCCCCACCCCTGGCTTTGTTTAGTGGAACCTTATCCACCTGTGCCTTGTTCAAAGGAGTAATTGCCATCTGGGGCTCATAAGGAAATGCATTAAATCCTTGAATAAAAAGGCATTAGTTCTGGTGCTTCTCATCAGAAAACATGCTGGGAAGCAAAGGTAACAAGGAAAAAAGAAATCTGCACCCATTAAAAAAAAAACAACCCCTTAAAAAGCTGACCTGTTCAAGGCCACGTTGGATGGGGCTTGGAGCAACCTGGGCTGGTGGGAGGTGTCCCTGCCCATGGCAGGGGGGTTGGAACTGGATGATCTTCAAGGTCTCTTCCAACCAAGTCATTCTATGATTCTAGTATTATTTCTGTGATTCAGAAGTTGAAAAGAAGGTGAAGAATTAAAAAAGCCCTGGATTTTCAAATGAACCAGGGGACAGTTATGAACCACATGTGTACTGAGGGGGTGAAAAAGGTGAGTGTGATGCTGTAACGCTGTATAAGGAGAGAATATTGTTGTAGAGAGAGCAAAGATTTCATATTTGTCTAAACTGAGAGCTTATTGGGAATGTCAGAAACCAGGCAGGACAATTGTAACATGAAATGAATGCAGGAAAATCTTGCAAGAACTGTCAGAGCTCAGAAAAAGATCTTTTAATAGAAAAGACTAGAAGAGCCTGAGTTGAACTGAAAGCTGAGTAGGAGTATGCCTGGTCTACAGACTCTTCCTCTAGACAAGCAGCAGGGAGGAGGAAGAGTTATTTTAGCTGCCAGGATAAAGCTGGCACCAGGAGAAAGAGCTAAAAACTCATTTCAAATGAATGTTGGCTGGAAATGAAAACATTTCAAAGCCCCAAAGCCAAAAGAAGTTTTGAAACAACTTCTCAAAGCACTCAGCAGGTTTAGGGGAGAATGTGATCCACTTCTGAGCAGCACTATGGGAAGCCCATGGAGGTCAAGGTGGAGAATGCTTTGTGTGGTCATGGTGGAAGAATCCTCAAGGGCTTGGAGATGCTCTGAGGATGTCTTGGAGTATGATGAGGATGACCATGAGGATTTTTACTGAAGGGCGATGGACTAGATGACCTTTAAAGGCTCCTTCCAACTCAAATCCCTCTTTGAGTCTATGATTTGAGTATTTTCTCTTGCATTGTTCCTTTTTCTTTCTTTTCATTCAGTGTGGGGTCCATTCCATGATGACATGGACCCTTCTCCAGAGCTGGCTGCATCTCAGGGCAGTATAAGTGAAGGATAAGAATCTCCTTTGCAAACTGTCCTGGGGACATGAAAAGACAATAAATAGTTCATCTGTAGGATATAAACATTTTGGATTTCACAGCTTCCTCCCTCACAATCCTGCCTGTGTTTTCAGGAAGCAGATATTGCAACTGTGCTTTTGCCACTTCTTAGGATTTTTATAGTGTTACTTCTTCATCTTCCTTTGAGAAACAAACAAACAAACCAAATGTAATCCAAAAGCCATTTATAAATTTTACAAGTGTTATTAGCAATGAAAGCAATAGAAAGTTATTATTTGTGTAAAGGCCTGGGTAAACATTTTCCTGCTGCTCAAAAGCACAGCAGGGATGGCTCTTCGGGGAGTATTGAAGTAAATTGCAGCACAATTCCGAATCTAACAAGAAAACACAACCAAATTCTGCAAAATGAACTTGAAAGAAGTTCTTCCTGGGAAATAAACTCAAAATCAACTCTTATTTAAGGTGACCTATCTGCATGCTGTACCTGCAACACCTCAAAGAAAGAGTCCAATCTGGGGAAGGTTGGAAGGGTTAAGACCCTGGAATGTTTCTGTAGGTAAATTGGCTTTTTAGTCATGGAATCACAGAATGGTTAAGGAAGAGACCTTAAAGATCATTCAGTTCCAATCCATGGGCAAGGACACCTTCTACTAGACCAGGTTGCTCCAAGCCCCATCCAGCTTGGGCTTCAACACTTCCAGGGCAGGGGCAGCCACAACTTCCTTGAGCAACCTGTTCCAGGGTCTCACCACTATCAAAATAAAGAATTTCTTCCTGATGTCCAACCTAAATATCCCCTTTTCAAGTTTGAAACCATTTCCCCTTGTCCTCTCAGTACAGATCTGTACAAAAATCTTTCTTGTAGCCTCTCAGATATTGGAAGGTTGCTCTAAGGTCACTTAGGAACGTATTATGTTGCTTGCAGAAGGACAAAAAGCCTTTTGCAATTCATCAGTCTGGTTGATTAAAGCCCTGCAAAAGCCAAAAAAAAAAAAAAAAAAAAACCAAAACCCAAAAGCTGGATAATTAAAAGTCAGTGTGGGAAAAACCTGAGTAATTTTTTTATTAGGAGAGGCTGAGGGAGCTGGGGGTGTTCAGCCTAAAGAAGAGGAGGCTCAGGGGAGACCTCATCACTCTCTACAACTCCCTGAAAGGAGGTTGGAGCCAGGGGGGGGTTGGGCTCTTTTCCCAGGCAACTCTCAACAAGACAAGAGGGCACGGTCTCAAGTTGTGCCAGGGGAGGTTTAGGTTGGAGATTAGAAAGAATTTCTTTACAGAGAGAGTGATCAGACATTGGAATGGGCTGCCCAGAGAAGTAGTGGATTCTCCATCCCTGGATATATTTAAAAAGAGACTGGATGTGGCAATCAGTGCCATGGGCTGGGAACTGCAGCAGTAGTGGATCAAGGGTTGGACTTGATGATCTTTGAGGTCCCTTCCAACCCAGCCAATTATACGATTCTATGATTCTATGAATTTGGTTGTCATTGTCTTTCCTTGAAAGCCTGCACCCACCACTGTTATTCAAAAAGATGGTTAAGGGCAGAAGAAAAGTGATATTCCTAACTGTCCTTGCTGATAACTGAGGGAAAAATAAAGTTATGGATAGGGTGTCTCATCACCCAAATCTTCTTGTTCATCATAAAGAAACAGGAGACAGAAAAGGGCAAAGAGATGTTTTTTTACTGGTCTTTCTCTTTAGGCTTTACCCTTGGGGAGTGCATGAAGAAACCTTGCAATGTGGTATCAAATATTTAGAGCAATGAGGTCCCTTGCTGTCACACAGGCTGCAGAATGTCACATTACATTCCCTATTTGCAAACAAGAAAAAGACTTCACCAAATTCTCTAGAAACTCTCTTTGCTTTTGCAGAATACTGAGTAAGAGGGATCCTCTCCCACCTACATCTCCAAAGGACTGCTGCAAGAAATAATAAAACATTTAGAGATGGAAAATAGCTCTTTTTTTTCCAAGAAAATCAATGTTTTTTATGCAAACAGTTCATAGCTCTCAGTACTCTTCAAATTTTCATTGAAACCAGGAAAGTTTGAGAGCTGTAATTAAAAGATTTGGGAAAAAGAGAGTTTTCAGTTTAAAAAGATAAACAGATACACGGATACATAAAGCATATCTGGAGCTGATTGAAAGCACCATGATCAATGATATGCATAAAAAACCCCAAACTTCCATGAAATCTCAAGCAGGAGAACATCTCTGTATGTTCACCCAACTGTGTAGACTCAAGTCCAGACCACTCCAGCACCAATATGATCTATAAATGATCCTAGGAAGAAGTTTTTCAGCATGAGGGTGGTGAGAATCTGGAATTTATTACTCAGAGAAATCCCTGGAAGTGTTCAAGGCCAGGTTGGATGAGGCCTTGACCAACCTTCTCTGGATGAGGGTTGACCCTGTCCTTGGCAGTAGAGTAGAAGATCTCTAAGGTCCCTTCCAACCTAAATCATTCCATGATTCTGTGATAAAACCCAAGGTTTTTTTCTTCTCTTAGTGGTACAAGTGAGGAGCAACACCAGAACCATGGCAAACTAGAGTGGGAAACTGGGGTCTTGATGACCACATCATCCCGTGGCTTGGACAGGAGCACCCTGTGCTGGGTTAAGAACTGGCTGGAGGGCCGGGCCCAGAGAGTGGTGCTGAACGGGGCTGATCCAGTTGGCAGCCGGTCACTAGTGGTGTCCCCCAGGGATCAGTGTTGGGCCCGGTTCTGTCCAATATCTTCATTGATGATTTAGATGAGGGGATTGAGTCCATCATCAGCAAAATTGCAGACGACACTAACCTGGGGGGAAGTGTGGATCAGCTGGAAGGCAGGAGGGCTCTGCAGAGGGACCTGGACAGACTGGAGAGTTGGGCTGATTCCAGTGGGATGAGGTTCAACACGGCCAAGTGCCGGGTCCTGCACTTTGGCCACAACAACCCCATGGGGAGCTCCAGGCTGGGCACAGAGTGGCTGGAGAGCAGCCAGGCAGAAAGGGACCTGGGAGTCTGGATTGACAGGAAGCTGAACATGAGCCAGCAGTGTGCCCAGGTGCCAAGAAGGCCAATGGCATCCTGGCCTGTATCCGGAACAGCGTCGCCAGCAGGTCCAGGGAAGGGATTCTGCCCCTGTTCTCAGCGCTGGTGAGGCCACAGCTTGAGTCCTGTGTCCAGTTCTGGGCCCCCCAGTTCAGGAAGGATATCGAGGTCCTGGAGCAGGTCCAAAGGAGGGCAACCAGGCTGGTGAAGGGACTCGAGCACAGACCCTATGAGGAGAGGCTGAGAGAGCTGGGGGTGTTCAGCCTGAAGAAGAGGAGGCTCAGGGGAGACCTCATTGCTGTCTACAACTCCCTGAAAGGAGGTTGTAACCGGGTAGACGTTGGTCTCTTTTGCCAGACGACTTTCAACAAGACAAGAGGGCATGGTCTTAAGTTGTGCCAGGGGAAATTTAGGTTAGATATTAGAAAGAATTTCTTTACGAAGAGGGTGATCAGACATTGGAATGGGCTGCCCAGGGAAGTAGTGGATTCTCCATCCCTGGAGGTATTTCAAAAGAGACTGGATGTGGCACTCAGTGCCATGGTCTAGCAACTGCAACGGTGTTAAAAGGGTTGGACTCGATGATCTCTGAGGTCCCTTCCAACCCAGCCAATTCTATGATTCTATGATTAAAATCCTCTAGAACCAGCACTGTGTATTTTATTGTAATACAGACTGCAGGAAAAAAAAAAGCAAAACTGGAAAAGTGTAAAAATCACTTGGTATTTCTTTCTTTGTTTTTTTTTTTCATACATTTCAGGGTCTGTTGAGAACCAGGAGCTTTTTTAGATGAAAACTAAAAACTTGAAGGCTTTGGTGGAAGACTGAAAAATGTCAAATGACAGTCTGGGATTGGAGTTCAGGGGAAGGAGGGCTGTTTGTGTTGTTTATTAGAAAAAGCAAATCCCCTGAAAGGAGACATTTCTCAGAGAAATATCACTTCTTCAAAGCAAGCCATTTTTTCCAAAGTAAATACTGAATTTCAGCCTGAAACTGGGTTTGAACTGCAATTGCAAGACCTGTCTGAGCTCTTCAAGAGGAGACAACCCACTGACCACTTGGGAGAAACCATTGGATATTTTCAGGTGAACTTAAGGTCTGCTTAATCTCTTGGCTTTCCCACAGCTCACCCTGACTCTACAGTCATGTCCTGGTTTGGGCCAAGATAAAGGTGATTTTCTGTCTTGGATTTTTGCTTTCAGCTGAGTCTCTTGGAAGGAGCTGCACTTGCTGAAATGAACAGTAAGTTTCTCAGGCAGTGTCTGCTGCTGGGACTGATCCCACTCGATGTTTAGAGTTCCAGCTGGAGAATGGGGTGCAGAACCAAGGCCACTGCTCAACTCTGAGGAACATTTTGCCCTCTGGAAGGAGAAAAGGAGTCAAGAGGTCCCACCTGCAGCCCTCCTTTGGGGAGGAACAGACGAGAAATGGCCAAAATTGACCAAACAGAGGATTCCATCCCATCCACCTCATCCTCAGGAGAAATTGGAGGGACCACCAGGGCCAAACCGCTTTCTGCTTCCCCGTTTTCTAGGGGAAATGGTTTCAAACTTAAAAAGGCAAGATTTAGATTGGATCTGAGGAAGAAATTCTTTGCTGTGAGGGTGGTGAGACCCTGGAACAGGCTGCCCAGAGAAGCTGTGGATGCCTCATCCCTGGAAGTGTTGAAGTCCAGGTTGGATGGGGCTTGGATTAGCCTGGTCTACTGGAAGGTGCTTCTACCTGTGGCAGGAGGGTTGGAATAATATGGACTTTTAGGTCCCTTCCAACCCAAACCATCCTATGAAATAAGGTTGCCCTATGAAATTAAATATTGCCAGAAAAGAGATGCCAACCCATTCCACAGCACTGCAGTCCCATACATCACTACACAACTGCATGGAAAGGAGTTTGTTCCCATGCAATGTGAAGTGGCATATTAAATTTGTATAAATACAATCTTTAATTCCCTTTTATTTTTTTAATTCCTTTTTCTTGTACAAGAATAAAGAAGATGGAAAATATTCCAGGAAAAATACCTCACAGGGAGTGTGCAAGTGATGCTGTATCACAGTGTGCAGCTGTGGACATCACTGGCATCCAAGTCTCATCCTGAGTTCTTGACTTGCTGCCAACAACTTTCACTCCCTGATCATAAGGAAGAAGATTTCAGTTCACACTTCCAGCCCAGAAAACTACCTGGATCCTTGGCTGCATCAAGAGAAGTGTGGCCAGGTCAAGGGAAGGGATTCTCCCCCTCTGCTCTGCTTTTCTGAGACCCCAGCTGGGGTTCTGCATCCAGTTCTAGAGTTCCTATTACAAGGAAGACATGGATGTACAGGAGGGTGTCCAGAGAAGATCCACAAGGATGATCAGAGGGCTGGAGCACCTCTCCTGTGAGGACAGACTGAGAGAGTTGGGGTTATTCAGTCTGGAGAGGAGAAGGCTCTGAGGAGACCTTATTGGAGCCTTCCAGTATCTGTATCCTTCACTATTTCTACAAGAAAGCTGGAGAGGTATTTTTCAGGATGTCAGGGAGTGATAGGACATGGGGGAATGGATTCAAACTAGAGGAGGGGAGGTTTAGATTGGAAGTTAGGAAGAAGTTCTTCCCCATGAGGGTGGTGAGACCCTGGCACAGGTTGCCCAGAGAGGTGGTGGAAGCCCCATCCATCCCTGGAAGATTTAAGGTCAGGCTGGATGGGGCTCTGAGCAACTTGATCTGGTGGGAGGTGTCCCTGCCCATGGCAGGGGGGTTGGAACTGGATGAACTTAAAGATCCCTTCCAACCCTGAAAATTCCATGATTCTATGATCTAGATCCTTCCATACCTCAGCAAGTCTGACAATTCAAAGGATCTCCAGGAAAGCTGACACAGTGCCCTTGTGGAGGATAAAATGGCAGAAGGGAAGATGCTGAAAAATCAGAACAGAAGTTTTGGGGGAAGGGAGGTTTTGTGTGGACTGGAACAGATTCCTCCTCTGGCTCCTAATTAGGATTTGAAAACCATCAGTGTGTTAATGAAGAGCAGTGGTGTTGAAATGTTGTTTGTGCACATTGTTGTTGAAGTGACTCTTTCTGGTGAGATTTACTATGGAATATTAATGTGAAGTGTCTGAGAATCACACTGGAAGAGAAATTCTCTCACTGAAACTAGAGAGAGAGAAGGAGTTTTCTGAATGCTGTCATATTAAAAATATGTTGAAAAAAAAACAGGCAACAAAGAGAAAAAGTCAGGAAGAAGCAACTGGAAGGATGTTTAACAGCTAGAATGAACCATCATGCCAGGAACCATCAGAGCATCCGGTTCAGCAGTAATATTGTCCTTTTCTCTAATGCCTTTTGTCCAATAAAATTTGCATTTTTGACTTTCACCTGGAAAAAGGATCAGCCCATTGAATTTAGACTCAATTTTGGTTGGCTTTGACCTTCTAGTTGCCTCTCTCCATGTCCTGAAAATGTTGTTTTGCTGTCTGCAAGGTGCTGAATTTAAGAAAGAGTGCACATAGCAGACTTTGTGGGTTTGTAGTAGGGAGGTGTCACTCTGAAATGCTCTGGACTAATCAGAATCAATGTTTTGGGCCATATATTCAGTTTTCTCAGAGTTATTTTATCTGCTTCTGACATAGTTGCCAAGGGTCTGACAGAGATCTGGGGACTGATAGCCCAGACTTTTCATTTTATGTCACCAAAAAAAATCTGAATGCTTTTGAATATCCTGTTCTTGCTATCAAAAAGTTATCTGGACTTGAGACACAATGAAGCAAATTTCCATCCCTGTAACAAGTGTACTGGGTTAGATGCCCAGTGACCACCATTTCCAGTTCAAAACCCCCCCAAAATTCCAGGCAATAATTATCTAAAGGAGAGCACTTGATGTATCAGTAGTGGGGAGGCTTAAAAAAACCCAGAAGTTGACAAAAGACTCTTTGGGGATGTGAAAGCTTTTTGCTGGGATAATGAGAACAGTCATAGAATCATAGAATCATAGAATTGGCTGGGTTGGAAGGGACCTCAGAGATCATCAAGTCCAACCCTCGAACCACCGTTGCGGTTGCTAGACCATGGCACTCAGTGCCACATCCAGTCTCTTCTTAAATATCTCCAGACACGGAGAATCCACTACTTCCCTGGGCAGCCCATTCCAATGTCTGATCACTCTCTCATAAAGAAATTCCTTCTAATATCCAACCTAAACTTCCCCTGGCACAACTTAAGACCATGCCCTCTTGTCTTGTTGAAAGTCGTTTGGCAAAAGAGCCCAACCCCCCCCCGGCTACACCCTCCTTTCAGGGAGTTGTAGAGAGCGATGAGGTCTCCCCTGAGCCTCCTCTTGTTTAGGCTGAACACCCCCAGCTCCCTCAGCCTCTCCTCATAGGGTCTGTGCTCAAGTCCCTTCACCAACCTGGTTGCCTCCTTTGGACCTGCTCCAGCAACTCAATCTCCTTCCTAAACTGAGGGGCTCAGAACTGGACACAGGACTCAAGATGTGGCCTCCCCAGGGCTGAGTACAGGGGCAGAATCCCTTCCTTGGACTTGCTGGCCACGCTGTTCCTGATCCAGGCCAGGATGCCATTGGCCTTCTTGGCTACCTGGGCACACTGCTGGCTCATGTTCAGCTTCCTGGCAATCCAGACTCCCAGGTCCCTTTCTGCCTGGCTGCTCTCCAGCCACTCTGTCCCCAGCCTGGAGCTCCCCATGGGGTTGTTGTGGCCAAAGTGCAGGACCCGGCACTTGGCCTTGTTGAACCTCATCCCATTGGAATCATCCCAACTCTCCAGTCTTTTCAGGTCCCTCTGCAGAGCCCTCCTGCCTTCCAGCTGATCGACACACCAGTCCATGGGGTCTGACTCAGGAGATGAAAGACCAGAAATTCAAACAAGGGGGAGAAGCTTGGAAGTTATCAAAATCCTTTCATTAGGAAAGCTAATGAGGCTTAGGAATTGATTGTTGGAAAGGATGGGAGTTGCTTAGTGCAGGAAGAATAACTTCTTACTCTCAAGGGTATAAAGATATCCTATTATTTTACCTAAAATTTTTGTCACTCAGAGGGAAGTACCTTCAAATCATCCAGAAAATCTCCTTTAGAGGTATCTAGGAAAAAATGTGACTTTTCCAAACAACAATCCCTTTGTTTTCTTCAAATCTGGCAGTGGGTAAGCAACACTCCTTCTGTATCTCTCTCAAAGATGACAAGAATAAATTTTTCTTTAGGTTTTGGGGATCTTTTTTTTTACTAACAGTGGGAAAAATAGTTCAGGGAAAATAATTTATGCTAAAGAAAACTTTAACCTGAGTTTCTTGGCTTGTATTCACATCTCTTCATTTCCTCCTGCTCCACTTTGATCTCTACTGGGATAAATCTCTGCCAGTGCTGGTGGCATCACAGGAATTTTCTTCTTTGGGAATTCACTGAGGTGACTTAGAAGTCATCTTAGAAGGGACTTAGATGTCATCTTAGATGACTTAGAAGGGAATAACAGCACTAAAGACACTGCTCATGTCCCATGGAATAGAGGAGACACCTGCACACAAGTGGGATTCCCTGCTCACTGGAACATTTATTACCTGGCACATTTCCTGGATTGTCTGTGCTTAATTCAGGCTGTTCTGCTTCAATTCACTGTCATAAACCTGAGATGAGCATAAAATATCAAAGGCATTGAGAGAAGTGTGGAAGTTCATTTTCTGTAAGCAGTCATTCCTCTACATGCATCAACTCTGCATCAAGTTCAAGGCCAAGGGTAAGGGGATGCACAGAATTCAAGGCAAAAAAACAAACAAACAAAAAAAAAAAAAAAAGGGATTAGGAAGAGAATGGATGGAGATCAGCCCTGAGAAGAAAAATTTGGGGATATTGGTTGATGAAGCTCAATGTGAGTTGGCAATGTGCACAGGATGCCCAAAAAGCCAACCATGTCCTGGGCTTCATCATAAGAAGTGTGGGCAGCAGGAAAAAGGAAAAAGGAAAAAGGATTCTCCCTCTCTACTTCACTCTGGTGAAACCTCCCAGTAAAGTGCTGTGTCCAGTTCTGGGGCTCCCAGCAAATGATGGACATGGGAATGTTGGAGTGAGTCCAGAGGAGGCCATAAGGGTGATCAAAAGGATGGAGCAGCTCTCCTGGGAGGGAGGGAGGGAGGGAGGGAGGGAGGGAAGGAAGGAAGGAAGGAAGGAAGGAAGGAAGGAAGGAAGGAAGGAAGGAAGGAAGGAAGGAAGGAAGGAAGGAAGGAAGGAAGGAAGGAAGGAAGGAAGGAAGGAAGGAAGGAAGGAAGGAAGGAAGGAAGGAAGGAAGGAAGGAAAGAAGGAAAAGGAAAATCAGAGAAACAGTTAAAAATTAGCCTACCCTTCATTAGGTAACTCATTAAGCAGTGAAGTGATGTTGGATGCTCAAAGCAACAGACTTCAGCCCACGTAGTGAGCAATCCCCATTGAAAAAACTTTTTTTTTTAGCTTCCCTATCTCTTTGTTTTTGAAGACACAGTCTGGGAAAAGAGATTCCAAGAGACTCAGCTGAAAGGAAAAGTACAAGGCAGAAAATCACCTTTATCCCAACTCAAACCAAGACACATGTAAAGCTTTTAAAGATGCTGTAAGCCTCAGTGTGAGGGACTTGAAAATTTGTCCATATTATCATGTCCAACTTTTTCTGGGAAAAACATCCCTCAGGAACAAAGGTCCAGATCTCCATATGGCCCCAGCATATGGGTGGGTGACTGAGGTGGGAAGATGTGATGGGAAACCACGTTCCTATCTTTCTTCTGTCTCAACACAAAGTAAAGAGGAGCAGATGGGATAGAATCAGGGATGACCACATGGAGTAACATTCATGGTACCTGGAAGAGCACATTCACCCTTCAGATGCCAGAATCAATTTGCTTTGACTCCAGGCATTGGGTCCTGGTGTCAGCAACAGGAATCTGCCTTGTGGAAGTGAATGGTGTAAGCTGAGAAGCAGGGTTCTTCCAGAGATGCTCTGCGCTGTGTAAGAACAAGCAGAAAAACTTGTAGCACCCCAGGGATGGAGCAGGATGGATGAAAGGGCTCCCTCTGGCTTTGTGATAGCCAAGGGACAAACCTTTACATGGTGAGACACAATCATTACTCACATATTAAGTTTCAGAACAATCTGCTTGTGACCAGCTCCTACCTGGGAGGTGGTTGGGTCCAAGAAGACAATACCAAGGAGTTTTTGTAGCTAAGGATGGAAAGAAAATAAGGTTTTAGCTCTGTTCTATCCCCCAAAAGGAAGGAAGGAGAGAGAAATAAAGCAAGCAATGAAGAAAGCAAAGAAGAAAATAAGATTAAAAGAAAGCTAATAAGCAAGCAAGCAAGAAAGAAAGCAAAAAAAAGAAGAAAAAAGATATAAAGAAAGCAAGAAAAAAGCAATGAAGAAAGAGAGATAAAGCAAGCAATAAAGAAAGTCTTACTGATGAGCTGAAAAGCTGTCTCTATAATGTAGGAAGCAAAGCAATTACTCCAGAGAATCATTATTTTTTTTGCATTAGACCAAGGGGAAAATTTCTTCTGGTGTCTCACAGGGACTGGATCATGTCACAGATGAGTCTCAACTACAACACAAAAGAAAAGAACAAGAAAAAGCAAAGCTCACAAAATCTACCAATTAAGAGACTACATAAATGTACCAAGTTATTCAAAGGATCCATGGAGATATTTGTATAAATAAACTCACAAATACCTTTTTCTGGAAACATTTAGGCACAGTCCAGTACATATATCAGCATTATCCCTTCAAACTTTTCCACCTTGTCTTTTTTCTTCCCTACTCCACAACACTAAAAATTATCTTTGAGGTATCAAATCCAGATTTCTATGCCAATTACCTTGTACAAACCCTGAAGAGGCATAGATCTTGCCCTTTGATGTACAGGCATAAAGAAAACTGTTGACTTAAATACTAATAGACACATGTCACTCATCCTGATAACATCTCAAAGTATCAGACTTGACCAGATGAAAAAGAAAGGCAACTTGCTGACCACCACTAAAATGTGATAAAATTGGTGACATTGTGGCTGAAACAGTTTGGAGAGGCCCTTGCAGTGCAGGTGATGGGCTCTTTCCAAGGCCTGAACTAAAGTGAGCATAAAAAAGCCCCAAACATTTATCACGGTTTTAACACTGGCCCAGCAATTAAACCAAATACCAGATTCTCTCTATTAATGCCCTTTCCCCTCCCTGATAAAGAAAGTAGATAGAATAAGGGAGAGAGACTGATGGGTTGGAAACTAAACTACACAGCTTTAATGAAACAGGAATGATCAAGAGGAAAAATGATTAATTTACAAAAATACCCAGGAAAATGGATCCCAGGTTCCTCCCCCCTTTCCCCCAATAACTCTCCCATCCCCACCGAGGCTGCAGGGCAGCCCTGGGAAAGTCCAGGCTGGACTCCTGGGGTCAGCAGCAGTGGGGAGCTGGAGGCAGGAACACACAGATTCAGGCTGGCATGGATCAGGAGCACAGGCAGAGGAAGGGATGGAATCCTCCCAGGATGCCCAAGCAAAGAGGGAGAGGGGAAGAAGGGGAAGCAGGAAGGGCTTTGACCCTGGTGATCCCTCCAATGTATCCTGAGGATGAGGTGGATGGGATGGAATCCTCTGTTTGGTCACTTCTGGCCATTTCTCTTGTCTGTTCCTCCCCAAAGGAGGGCTGCAGGAGGGCCCAAACCAGGACATGTTGGAAAGGACCTTAAAGATCATCCAGTTCCAACCCCCCTGCATAGCCAGGGACACTTCCCTGTGCTCAGGACCCCATCCAACCTGGCCTTGAACACTTCCAAGAACGGAGCAACCACAGCTTCCTTGGCCAACCTGTTCCAGCATCTCACCACCTTGTTACCAATTGGAGCCAGGTAGAAATCGTCATTTTCTTTAATCCATCTCTTTGTGTCAGCATTAGAAAAATCAAACAGCTCCTATTTGGGTTTCTCTGCACCCTTGGGTGTCTAGAAAGCTGCAAGATTCTGACTTGCTGGTCAGCCAAGAATCAGATGTTCTGAAAGGAGAAATGGTGGTCTCTTGGAGGTCAGGAATCTAGGTGGAGTATCCTTGAAGGCAAAGACAGAAACAGCTCTGAACATTGGCTTCCCAATGGGCAACCCAGGAATAACAAATGAGGACTGGATTTGAGCTGGATGGTTGTGAGAGAGAATTGCAAAATGCTTGCTGGAGCTTTCAGCAAGAGATTAGGGTGGGCAGGAAGCAATTTCCTTGCCCTACTGTTTCCCTGCCCTCTGTTTGGTCACTTCTGGCCATTTCTCTTGTCTGTTCCTCCCCAAAGGAGGGCTGCAGGTGGGACCTCTTTCCTCCTTTTCTCCTTCCAGAAGGCAAATTGTTCCTCAGAGCTGAGCAGTGGCCTTGGTTCTGCACCCCATTCTCCAGCTGGAACTCTAAACATGGAGTGGGATCAGTCCCAGCAGCAGACACTGCCTGAGAAACTTGCTGTTCATTTCAGCAAGTGCAGCTCCTTCCAAGAGACTCAGCTGAAAGCAGAAGTCCAAGACAGAAATTCACCTTTATCCTGGCCCAAACCAGGACATCATTAAGTTTCTTTTGCATCAATAAATGTGCTGTTTAAAGTAAGAACTTTGGAGCATCTGAGAAAAAAAAAAAGGTTTGGAAACAGAAATGTCTTTTGACCATTGCCTTAAAACCCAGGTCCTTTACTATAAGCAGCTCAAGAGTTTCCAGTATTTTCTACACTGCAACAAAACTTCATTTTGGGGTACCTAGGGAGAAGCATCTTTTCTTCCCTATTTCATCAACTTTGCTTATGTTTTCTGTGAATTTCCTACCTGCTGCTCCTTCTGGGCTTTCCCACCTGCCCAGGTTTCTTTTGTTTTATCTCTGTTTTAATGAGCAGACTGGAGACAAAAAGAACTGATTTTCTTCCAGCTTTTCAGCCCACAACTTTCTAAGAAGCAGAAGCACTGTGAACAAAGCAACACAATAATTGCTCTTTCACACCAGGGGATCATAACCTTCTTTAAGATAGCAGCTTACTACCCTTTTTCGGACAAATTTTTTTTATAGTGTTGCTGCAGTGGCTTTTGGTTGGTAGACACCTAAAAATGAGTCTCAGTTTTAGCTATCCCTGTGATGGTTTAGATCATTAAAATTTGGGGTTACTCATTGTCATGCAGACTACTGAATCATCCTTTCTCCCCATTGAATGATTTTTTCCTATCATTTCTTAAGTATCATTTAATATTTTTGCAGAATAACGAGTGGTTGACAAAGCACAAGTTGGATAACCCTGCTCTACCAATCATCCAGACTTCCAGACTATCACTTTTACAGTGATAAACATGGACATTACCCTTGAGATGCAGTTTTTTTTCTACTAGGACTTCCAAAAAGAGACTAGAGACTTGTCTTTCATCTCAGGAACATGTCTACTGAAGAAAATATGGTTATTTGCCCAGGTGGCCAAGAAGGTCAATGGCATCCTGGCCTGGATCAGGAACAGCGTGGCCAGCAGGTCCAGGGAAGGGATTGTGCCCCTGTGCTCAGCCCTGGTGAGGCCACAGCTTGAGTCCTGTGTCCAGTTCTGGGCCCCTCAGCTCAGGAAGGAGATTGAGGTCCTGGAGCAGGTCCAGAGAAGAGCAAGGAGGCTCTGAAGGGATCCAGCACAAGTCCTCTGAGGAAGGGCTGAGGGAGCTGGGGGTGTTCAGCCTGGAGAAGAGGCGGCTCAGGGGAGACCTCATCACTCTCTACAACTCCCTGGAAGGAGGTTGGAGCCGGGGGGGGTTGGGCTCTTTTCCCAGGCAACTCTCAGCAAGACAAGAGGGCAGGGTCTCAAGTTGTGCCAGGGGAAGTTTAGGTTAGATATTAGAAAGAATTTCTTTATGGAGAGAGTGATCCAGCATTGGAATGGGCTGCCCAGGGAAGTAGTGGATTCTCTGTCCCTGGAGATATTTCAAAAGAGACTGGATGTGGCACTCAGTGCCATGGGCTGGGAACTGCAGCGGGAGTGGATCAAGGGTTGGACTTGATGATCTCTGAGGTCCCTTCCAACCCAGCCAATTCTATGATTCTATGATTCTCTGATTTATCCTCCATTGAATAGAGGCAAGTTTACTGGTCAGAGCTTTTCTCTCCTATCCTTTGCCTAGCAGAGTGCAAAACAGGATTTATTATCCTTATTTGGAAAAGTAAATTGCCTTATTCAACTTTTTTGTTATGTAGCAAAGGGAGAAGAACAGTTCGGACATTTAATGAAGCTTATTTTCTTACATATTTGAGTCTATTGATTCTAAAACCTGTGGAGACAGAACCTCTGAGAAACTTTGAGATCTCTTTTCTTTTGCAGGATGGCAAATCCAGACATTGAATTCAAAAGTTCCAGGGAGGACACATAAAAAAAGGGCAACAGAGACAGGATGACCCCATCAATCCATAGGAAATTCAGCTCACAGCAACACCAGGATAGATGAGATCTTCAATACTGGGCTTAAAGAACATCTTCAGATCAGGTGATGGACGAAGGTGATGTCCTCCTCTGTTGTCCACCAGATGTTTGGCCTCTGGTTTGCAGTCCCTAGTGGAATGTCTGGGATCTGCATCCAGATGGAAACAGCTTTAATATGATGTGCATGTCAGTCACAGTTACTGGAGATCTCATAAGTCCAAAGCCTTGAACTTTAGGTGGGGTTTTTCCAAGATGCCTCTGTATCCTGCTTAAAAGGATCCTTTCCAGTGGGTTGTTCAGCCCCTCTTAAATTTTTGAGTCCTTGGAGTCTGTTATCCACCCAAATTGTTTTGATTTGGAATGTATAGCATTTTAGTTACAAAAAAAAATATTCTCTGATTGACTCTGAGGAGGAAGGTTTGGATTAGATGATCTCAAGAAGTCCCTTCTACCCCCAACAATTCTGTGATTTGCATCCTGGAGAAAGGATACTGGGCACATATAAACCCAGGATGATGAATCTTGTGTTTTTTAGTACTCAGACTTTGGCTGACATCCTGGAGAGACATGTTAACTGCTATGGTAACAGTGACAAAAAGTGTGTTTCTACTGCTCACACCAACAGATCCATAGAATCATAGAATTGGCTGGGTTGGAAGGGACCTCAGAGATCATCAAGTCCAACCCTTGAACCACCGTTGCGGTTGCTAGACCATGGCACTGAGTGCCACATCCAGTCTCTTTTTAAATATCTCCAGGGATGGAGAATCCACTACTTCCCTGGGCAGCCCATTCCAATGCTTTATCACCTTTCCCGTAAAGAAATTCTTTCTAATATCCAACCTAATCCTCCCCTGGCACAACTTGAGACCGTGCCCTCTTGTCTTGCTGAGAGCTGCCTGGCAAAAGAGCCCAACCCCCCCCTGGCTCCAACCTCCTTTCAGGGAGTTGTAGAGAGCGATGAGGTCTCCCCTGAGCCTCCTCTTCTTTAGGCTGAACAGCCCCAGCTCCCTCAGCCTCTCCTCATAGGGTCTATGCTCAAGTGCTCGAGTCCCTTCACCAGCCTGGTTGCCATGCTTGTATCTCAAGTATTTCCCAATGGGAAGGAAAAGAGAGCTGAGTTTCTCATGTTCTGATTTGTTCTGCTGCTTTATTCCTTTTTCATCTCCATTCATCAAGGCTTGAATGGGATGCCAGCTCTAATAGATGCTAATTAGCAATATCAACCATGCACCATGCAAATCAAGAGCAGAATACTAAAAAAAAAAAAAAAAAAAAAAAAAAAGCACCCTGTTATAGTAACAGTGGTGTCCAATGAATGGAAAGGGGGAAAATGCAGTTGGATTCTTAATACTTGAGTGCAATTAAGAAAGAAAGCAGTAATGATTATTTTCCTCATGTGTAATCCAAGCAATTAAGCAAGGCATATAATAAACCTTGGGACTGAAATCACTTTGGCTTCCTTGTGGCAGCTCCTCTGCTCCACACTGTGTTTCAGGGGGCTGCAGAAGCTGAAACACAGTTGGATGTGTTTCTTGTCAGCTCCTGTTTGATTCTGGGCTTGAATAGGAAAGCAGAGCTCTGACTACTCCAGATTTACTACAGGGAGAACTGGGAAGAGGAGACACATCCCGGATTCAGCTCATCGCCATCATTTCAGTGGGTGCAGATGTTTTGCTTTTGCTTGGAGGATTGCTATGTGCTAATTAGGCAAAGGATGCTAATTAGGCAGTCTGTGTGGGAGGTGATTTGTCTGGATACCACCAAGGAGATCTGAGGGAAAAGGTACAGAGGGAAGAGAAGCTGGAGCAGACCACACTGACTTCCCTTCATTGCCTGGACAACTGGATCAAACAGCAATGCCTGCACTGTCAACACCTACAAGTCGTGTTTTCTTCTTCCCCCTTAAATCCTTCCTGATCATGTGGGTGGAAATATTGCCACCTATTTGGAAATAAGACCTTAACTGGAAAAAAGAAACCAAAAAAAAAAAAACAAAAAAAAAGAGAGATTATTAATTCTGAACATACTGTGAGATTTCATCAGACTCCAGGAGAGCAAAAGGGACCTGGGGGTCCTGGTTGATGGAAGGAAGATTGAATATGAGCCAGAAGTGTTCCCTGGCAGCCAAGAGGGACAGCCGTGGCCTGAGGTGCATCAAGGACAGGGCAGACATTAGGTAAAAGGAGGTGATTGTCCCACTTTGCACTGGTCCAGCCTCACCTTGAGTCCTGGGTGCAGTTTTGGGCATCACAAAATAAAAAAGCCATCAGGCTATTGGAGAGCCTCCTCCAAAGGAGAGACAGAAGGATGGTGAAGGAATGGTTGGGATGTCTTCTGAGGAGTAGCTGAGGTCACTTGGAATGGTCAGCTTGGAGAAAAAGGAGGCTGAGGGGTGACCTCAGTGCAGGCTACAGCTTCCTCACCAGGGGAAGAGATAGGGCAGGTTCTGATTTCTTCACTCCTGTGACCCAAGAGAGGACTTGGGGAAATGGTAGGAGGCTGAATCAGGGGAGGTTTAGATGAGATGTCAGGAAAAAAATTTTTCACCCAGAGGGAAATGGATCAATGGAACAAACTCCCCAGGGAAGTGGTCCCAGCACCAACCCTGCCTGAGTTCAAGAACATTTGGATGATGCTCTCAGGGACATGGGGTGATTCTTAGAATCATAGAATCATAGAATTGGCTGGGTTGGAAGGGACCTCAGAGATCATCAAGTCCAACCCTTGATCCACTCCTGCTGTGGTTCCCAGCCCATGGCACTGAGTGCCACATCCAGTCTCTTTAAATATCTCCAGGGATGGAGAATCCACTACTTCCCTGGGCAGCCCATTCCAATGTCTGATCACCCTCTCCATAAAGAAATTCTTGCTAATATCCAACCTAAACCTCCCCTGGCACAACTTGAGACCATGCCCTCTTGTCTTGGGGTGCCCTACACAGGGACATGAGTTGGACTTGATGATCCCAATGAACCCTTTCCAACTCAGCATATCTTATTATTCTATGATCCTACCCTGTCCTGTGGCTATACATGGGCAACAGGAGGCAAAAATCTGCTTTTTTGGGTGTGATATGCCCTGTTTTGTGGCTGTGGGATGATGGGGTACTTCAAGTTCTTTCTACCACACGCTGATGCAAAGGGTGATGCCAATCAATTCTGTCCTAAATCTCAGTCCTATCCCTTGGGGTGGGGGGAACCAGTGGGAAAGTGGCAAGGAGCATGCTATGGCAGAGAAGATTTTCTTTTAAAGTTGGACCAGCTCCCAGAGAAGGGGTCAGCAAAGTCTGTCTGAGAGCAGAGGAGGGAGAAAACAGACACATCAGCTCTGATGGGGTTTACTCCAGTGTCAGTAGGAACAGAATTGAAGAGCTGAAGGGAGGTTTAGGAGCAAGACTCAGCTTGCCATCTTGTCAGGAGTGCTGCACTTGTGGAGCTGAGTGATTTCCTCCCTTCAGCATCACCTGTTGTTACCTGCTGGCTGCCCACTGTAATGGAAGAGTCCTATTAACTTCTCTGTGGGTTTAGGAGATTTTAGGGCAGGTTCTCAGCTGTGAAAAGATGTTCTCAGCTATTATTTCAATGCTCAGTGCTTTAAGATGAACGTGCTGATGCCATCTCCTAACTACATCATTTTAAGTGAGAAAAAACAGAGCCAGCATTGGCTTGGAGCCAAGGCTGTCCTGAAGTCTTTTGGCTCAGAGGTGATACCTCTTGCTGTATATTTGGATTTCAGTCAAAGCACTGCCCATGCTGCAGGTATCAGCTGCTGAGGTTATTCTGACTTGAAAGAAACCACAAAATTCCTGTGGATCCAAATGCTAAAGCTGATCAGGAAAGAAACAGTTTTTTTTTCCTGTGAAACATTTCAAGGTGTCCATTGAAAAGGTACTGGAAAAAGCATCATCTACATGGCTGCCCCTCTGTCTAACTGTGCAGCTATTTTTCCTCAAGACCTTCAGAAAACCTTCTGAAACAATTTGCACTGGTTTGCAGGGGGGAACCTTACACTTTAAACCACCAGAAAAAGAAAATTCCTCCCAACCAACCACCCAGCCACCTGCAAGCCTCATTTGGCAAGTCTGAAATTAATTTCCTATAAAATTCTCTGTGAAGAGCACCAGTTTCCTATTATGTGAGTGTATATACATATGTATATGTTTGTGTGTCTCTATATAAGGATCTTTACTGCATCTGTCCATATACACACAGGCAGACATATATGAGTGTCCTGGTTTGGGCCAGGATAAAGGGGATTTTCTGTCTTGGACTTTTGCTTTCAGCTGAGTCTCTTGGAAGGAGCTGCACTTGCTGAAGTGAACAGCAAGTTTCTCAGGCAGTCTCTGCTGCTGGGACTGATCCCACTCGATGTTTAGAGTTCCAGCTGGAGAATGGGGTGCAGAACCAAGGCCACTGCTCAGCTCTGAGGAACATTTTGCCCTCTGGAAGGAGAAAAGGAGTCAAGAGGTCCCACCTGCAGCCCTCCTTTGGGGAGGAACAGACAAGAGAAATGGCCAGAATTGACCAAACAGAGGATTCCATCCCATCCACCTCATCCTCAGGAGAAATTGGAGGGATGACCAGGGTCAAAGCCCTTCCTGCTTCCCCTTCTTCCCCTGTGCCTGTTTGCTTGGGCATCCTGGGAGGATTCCATCCCTTCCTCTGCCTGTGCTCCTGATCCATGCCAGCCCATATCTGTGTGTTCCTGCCTCCAGCTCCCCACTGCTGCTGACCCCAGGAGTCCAGCCTGGACTTTCCCAGGGCTGCCCTGCAGCCTCGGTGGGGATGGGAGAGTTATTGGGGGAAAGGGGGGAGGAACCTGGGATCCATTTTCCTGGAGATTTGTATAGATTCAGTAATTTTTCCTCTTGATCATTCCTGTTTCATGAAAGCTGTGTAGTTTAGTTTCCAACCCATCAGTCTCTCTCCCTTATTCTCTCTCCTTTCTTTCTCAGGGAGGGGAGAGGGATGAATAGAGAGAATCTGTTATTTGGTTTATATTGCTGGGCCAGTGTTAAACCCTGACAATAAGCTATATATGGGCCATAAATATATGAGCTTTAAAGGTCCTTTCCAAGCTAATGCATTCTGTGATTCTATGAAAACTGATTCAGTCTTTCCAGAGGAACTCTTGGAGCTTTCCTGCCTTTCCAGGAGCCCTGGCATAAGAGGAGGCTCCATCCCCAATCCTTTTGCCATATAATCCTTTTTATTGAAGCTAAACCTACGTGCTTTCCATGTCAGCCATTCAAAGCTAGAATCACTTTTTTAAAAATAATTTTTATTAAAAAATTTAAATTAGGAACTTTGATCAGATATTAAAAATAAAAAAGAGAGAGAGAGATATTTCTAGAAAAGGCCAGAGTTCTGCTTGAATATATAAAGTGTTTAAAAAGACCATTATATAATATGAATGACTACAGTGGAATACATTAAACTCTTAAGCAATTCAGGCTCTACTTTCTTTTGCTTCCCACTGCTCCTAATAATACTCTTTGTTCCACTCTAAACCAATTTTTCTCATTCTTTGTTGTTTTCACAATCTGCAAATGCTTGTAGACAGCTCTGGTCCCCTTAGTCATAGATTAGACAAATTATGCATATTGTTTCCTTTTAATCTTGTCTCCCTCCTGACTTTTTAAATACTTGGAGTTGTTCTACACCATCCTCTGCAGTTTACCACTACTCACTTGATATTTTGATGTGCAGAATGAGCACGATTCCACAGTAGGAGTCAGATGACAGTGGTAAATTCAGTTCTTTCTGTTCAGCAGCAGCTTGGGGCAAAGTATCTCATTGCTGGTTGAACTGGAGCATCTGATTATTGGGAAAAATGCTGCAAATAAATCTCTGATTAGAGCCAAGGCTTGGGGCATGGGTGGATCCTGATGAAGGGCTGGGGTTTGGATGAAGATGTCTTGCAAAGGCAGGGGGATCCATGGATTGATGTGGACTCTCTTTGAAACTTTTTGGGTGTCTGAATGTGTCAGATAACAGAATAGGGACAACAAAATTGTTGCTGTCATCGACTCCTCATGACATAAATTTAACTGTCACAGTTTTATATTTGTATTTTGAAAGTGGACTTGGGTTCTTGCAAGCAGCCAGCAGTCTTTTCTCCCACAATGTAATGTCTTTGGCTCAAAGAAAGACTTCTTCTTTATTTTAAATCAAAGCTTGAAATTCAACACCATCCTGACATCAGCTCTGGGTTATCCTCAGCAGCAAAGGGTCCTTCAGTAGCTAAGGCTGTGCAAAGTGCTTCTGGATTGCATTTATTAAGAAAGGATGGAATGATTCATCTGTTTTAGTTTCTTTGTTTTTCCAGATAAACCAGTTCTGCTCCTTTTCTGCAGCACTGGGAGTCTGGGTTGACAAGAAGCTGACCATGAGCCAACAGTGTGCCCAGGTGGCCAAGAAGGCCAATGGCATCCTGGCCTGGATCAGGAAGAGTGTGGCCAGCAGGTCCAGGGAAGGGATTCTCAGCCCCTCCCTGGCTCTCAACAGCTTTCCCTGGACACACAGGAGCAGCACAGCACAGGGATGGCTCTTCCATGGAATAGGTTTGAGGATTACCAAGCATCTCTGTCTTTCAGAGGACAATGATGCTCAAGAGAGGATAATGATGATAATCAATCACCTCTGTCCTTCCACACCTCGAGTCCTGTGTCCAGTTCTGGGCCCCTCAGTTCAGGAAGGAGATTGAGGTGCTGGAGCAGGTCCAGAGAAGAGCAAGGAGGCTGTGAAGAGATCCAGCACAAGTCCTTTGAGGAAGGGCTGAGGGAGCTGGGGGTGTTCAGGCTGGATAAGAGGAGGCTCAGGGGAGACCTCATCACTCTCTCCAACTCCCTGAAAGGAGGTTGGAGCCAGGGAGGGGTTGCTCTCTTTTGCCAGACGACTTTCAACAAGAAAAGAGGCCATGGTCTCAAGTTGTGCTGGGGGAGGTTTAGGTTGGATATTAGAAAGAATTTCTTTACTGAGAGGGTGATCAGACCTTGGAATGGGCTGCCCAGGGAAGTAGTGGATTCTCCATCCCTGGAGATATTTGAAAAGAGATTGGATGTGGCACCCAGTGCCATGGGCTGGGAACCACAGGGGTAGTGGATCAAGGGTTGGACTTGATGATCCCAGAGCTCCTTTCCAACCCAAACGATTCTGCGAGCTCCTTCATTTGCTGGACTCCACTCTTTGTCTAGGAGGAGCAGGGCTCTCAAAAACGTGCTGGGTTTTAAAACTGATTTTTAAATCTTCAAAATGAAAACTGGGAAAAACAAGAAAGAAATCCAGGATGTGGGATTCGATTGCAATGGTGATAACATTGTAGCCGAAAGGAAGTGGCTGAGAACTACCTAAAAGTGGTAATTTCTCAGCTGGTTACCACTCTTCACCCAAAACACAGAAACTAGTTGGGTGAACCTGGGTTGCCCTCACATTGGAAAGAAAAATTCCATTATGTTTTATCTTACCTACTGGTATTTCCCTTTCCAACAGACCGGGTGGCCAAGTGGCCAGGTTTCACATCTTGGCTGTTCCAGGTAAACATTCTTCCCAGCTTCTCTAACAAGACTCTGCTTGCAGCTGGACAAAGGTATAAAAATTGCAGTATCATTTTTTCAAGAGCAAGAAAGGTCTCAGGTCATCCCATCCAGCTGAACCCAAAGGGAAATGAAGTACTTGCCACTGATCATTATTTCTCTGAGGTTTGAGGACAACATTTCCACTGCCAGGAACATGCTAACATTGCAGTGCTGTATAAAAACTGTCAGTAAAAGAGATAATATCAAAGAGTTTGCAGCATAAGAGTTGTGGAGTCACAGATGCATGAGGAAAAAACATTTTTTAAAAGATGGGTTTGAGTTCTGTTGCTGCAGCTGCTGTAGTTTTGCTTGGTTGTCCTGTCAAAGCTTGAAGTGGACTTTCTCCTGGGTGTTTTAATTCCCTTGGTGTCATGGGAAGAATATGAAGCCAGGAAGATGTCTTCTAGGGAGGATGTTGGATGTGTTGAGAACTTCTCTGGGCACTCAAATTCCCTCTGGTTATCAAGGGACCACCTGAACACTTTTGTGTTGCTTTTATCAACTCAGTGTTGAGAACTTTTCAAGGTTGGAAGTTCTGTGCTTAAACATGAGGAAGTAGCACAATAATTTAGTAATTATGAGAGCATGGACTTAAGAATTCCACAAACCAATAGAATGATAGAATGTCAAGGGTTGGAAGGGATCTATAGATCATTACTCCATCCCTCTGACAAAGCAGGATCACCCAGGGCAGGTCACACAGGAACACATCCAGGGGGTTTGGAAAGGTTCCAGAGCAGAAAATTCCACAACTTCTCTGGGCAGCCTGGACTCCATCACCCTCACAGCAAAGAAATTTCTTCTCATGTTGAGGTGGAAGTTCCCATGTTCTTGTTTCACCCCATTACTCCTTGTGCTATTACTGGGCACCACTGAAAAGAGATTGGCCTCATCCTCTTGACACCCACCCCTCAGATACTTATAGATATTAAAAAGATCCCTTCTCATCCTTCTTTTCTCAAGGCTGAAAAGCCCAGGTCTCTCAGTCTTTCTTCATAGAAGAGATGCTCAAATTCAAGGAAAAAAAGAACTACTGCAGTCAGAAAAGAAAAAGAAGACAGACAGTAATTTCTGGCATTTCCCCTACTTTGTCATCTCCTTTTTTTTTTTTTTTTTTTAATGCTGGAATTCATCCAAGAGCCTTTGGATGAGTCACCACTGACATATGCAGGAGCTGATGTTTGTGGGAAACAACTTTGGTTTTCCTCTCATCTACTGCTCAGTGCAGCAGGGAGTGACTCCCCAGGGATGCTCTAAGGAAGGTCATCTGCTGCCTTGCAGAGAGACAGCAAGGGAACAGCAGGGACCAGAAAAAGGGCTGAGAATATACAAAATGAGAAGAGGAGGTTTTATTCCTAGGGGAGGTGAAATAGAGCTAAGGGAGAAATCTTGGAGAGCAACCAGAGTGACTAACAAAATGTGTCTGAACAAGAAACAGCCATGCAAAAGCAATATTCTACTTTATGGAAAGTGGAGACTTAAAGTTTAAATTATTTTTGACTTTTTAATCAATTTTAATTACATTTTAATTTAATTTTGATTGAATTCTAATTTAACTAAAGTTAAAATAATTTAATTTTTAATTCAAATTAATTTAATGATCTTACTTTTAAGGAGATTGACTGGTAACAAGCTATGGTGTTCACAGGCTGGTGCAAAGAGAGGTAATATTTAAAAGAAGGAATCAAAGGCAGAGGTAAGAGGGCTGATAGCTAATTCTGGTTATCCTGAGGATCTCAGCTCCAAAACCATTCCTGAAGGAGAGGGGTTGGGACACAAAGGAAGAAGATTTGATGTGTTAAGGAGTTCCAGGAACATGGCTGAAGGTTGGAAGGTAGACCTGGTGGACTGATCTAGTCTGGCTTCTCTTTCATCCCTCACTTCATTGGGTTTATGTACACACACTGCCCATTATAGAGGTTTTAAAGTTCTATTATTATAGTAGGAAAAAAAAAATAAAAGAGAGAGAGTGGAGCTGACTTCCCACCTTATCATATCCATGTTATGGGTACAGATCTGATGTCACCAACACCCTTGAGACACATTTCTCAGAGCCCTGGGTGGTTTTCTCAGCTTGTTTCACACTGGACTTAATTTAAAGCCTTCCTAAAACAGAGCCAAGAGGAGATTTTGACATTTCAGCATCCTTAGGAACTTTATCCTGATGAAGAATCACCCCAACTGGTACCAAAATCAGTTCAGGATGCCTATGATCTGGTTCTGCCCCAAATTCTGGCTGATAAAAGCCATCTCATGGCTGTGGTTCATATGGTCCTGAATCCTGGTTTATGGATCATGTTGAGAGACAGAGGAGATTGACTGAAATTTGGCACTTTGGTACAGTTTGGTGCTTTTGGTGAGTGTGAAGCCCTCTTTTCATCACTGCTCATCATCAGGAGAAAACTTCATGAAGCTGAATAAGGAGAAGTGTAGAGTCCTGCATCTGGGTGGGAACAACACCAACAACCAGTACAGATTAGGGGGTGTCCTGCTGGAAAGCAGTTCCATGGAGAAAGACCTTGGAGTTTTAGGGGAGAGGCCAATGATATCCTGGGGTACATCAGGAAAAGTGTCACAGAATCACAGAATTGGCTGGGCTTGAAGGGACCTCAGAGATCATCAAGTCCAACCCTTGAACCACCGTTGCGGTTGCTAGACTATGGCACTGAGTGCCACATCCAGTCTCTTTTGAAATATCTCCAGGGACGGAGAATCCACTACTTCCCTGGGCAGCCCATTCCAATGTCTGATCACCCTCTCCGTAAAGAAATTCTTTCTAATATCCAACCTAAACCTCCCCTGGCACAACTTAAGACCATGCCCTCTTGTCTTGCTGAGAATTGCCTGGGAAAAGAGCCCAACCCCCCCCGGCTCCAACCTCCTTTCAGGGAGTTGTAGAGAGTGATGAGGTCTCCCCTGAGCCTCCTCTTCTCCAGCCTGAACACCCCCAGCTCCCTCAGCCTCTCCTCATAGGGCCTGTGCTCGAGTCCCTTCACCAGCCTGGTTGCCCTCCTTTGGACCTGCTCCAGGACTTCTATATCCTTCCTGAACTGAGGGGCCCAGAACTGGACACAGGACTCAAGCTGTGGCCTCCCCAGGGCTGAGTACAGGGGCAGAATCACTTCCTTGGACCTGCTGGCCACGCTGATCCTGATGCAGGCCAGGATGCCATTGGCCTTCTTGGCCACCTGGGCACACTGCTGGCTCATGTTCAGCTTCCTGGCAATCCAGACTCCCAGGTCCCTTTCTGCCTGGCTGCTCTCAGCCACTCTGTGCCCAGCCTGGAGCTCCCCATGGGGTTGTTGTGGCCAAAGTGCAGGACCCGGCACTTGGCCGTGTTGAACCTCATCCCGTTGGAATCAGCCCAACTCTCCAGTCTGTCCAGGTCCCTCTGCAGAGCCCTCCTTCCTTCCAGCTGATCCACACTCCCCTGGAGGTTCTTCTCCCCCTCTGCTCTGCCCTACTGAGACCACACCTGGAATACTGGATCCAGTTTTGGGCTCCCAAGTTCAAGTGAGACAGGGATCTACTGGAGTCCAATGGGAAGATATGATGATGAAGGGACTTGATCATCTCTCCTGTGAAGAAAGAGTGAGAGCCCTGGGGCTGTTCAGCCTTTAGAAAATAAGGATGAGAGAGGATCTTATCAATGTCTAGAAATATCTGAGGGGTGGGTGTCAAGAGGATGAGGCCAATCCCTTTTCAGTGGTGCCAAGTAATAAGACAAAGAAGAATGGGTTGAAGCTAGAACATGGGAAGTTCCACCTCAACATGAGGAGAAACTTCTTTACTGTGAGGGTGATGGAGCCCTGACCCAGGCTGCCCAGAGAGGCTGTGAAATTTTCTTCTCTGGAGCCTTTCCAAACCCCCCTGGATGTGTTCTGGGTGATCCTGCTTTGGCAGGGGGGTTGGAGCAGATGATCCCTAGAGATCCCCTCCAACCCTTGACATTCTATGCTTTTTGATTCTATCATTCTATGATATGAGCCACTGCCATGGCAGACAACAGCATCAGAGGAGGCAACAAAACACCAGGAAACTGAGGACCAAAATACCACCCAGCCAATTTTCCCCCATCCTTTTATTAGCTTAAGGACAGATATGGAAAAAAAAAGACCAGAAGAGCAAGTCAGGGGCCTTAGGTGTTGCCTTGGAAGGTCTGATTATCAACCCTTGCTCCTCCAGCTCTTTGAGGGACCGGTGGCATCTGGCTGTGGGTGGACACTGGTGACTAAAAAAGGTGTTTTACAGAACTCCAGCTGGTGAGGCATGAGCTGGAGGAGGCTGAAAATAGCAGATACAACACCAAGGAGTTTCCATTGAGTAACCACACTCTGCATTTGGATTGCTTTGTATGAAGCTAAACAGGCAGCACAAAAGCAACCTGCCAACTTCCCATCAGCAACGTGGCCTTTTCAAGCATTATTTTTATTTTTATTTTCAAGCATTATTTTAATTTTAACAGCTTCTCGTGCTCCCAGGCAGGAGCGTGTAGCAGCTTTCAAAGCAATGAGGCATTTGCCATTTCCCTCTCACCTTACCTGCCTGTGGGTTTGGCATGGATCCATAAATCAGTTTTTATGCCTCTGGAGCTCCCTTGCTCCATCAAAAAAGCAAATTCCATTTGGGCTTCTCCTGACTGGAGAAAGGAGAGGAGACAGGGAAATTTCTGATCCAGCCAAGTGACTTAAGAATTTTGGAGGTTTTAGAGGACAGGAGCAACCAAGAAGGCTGGAGAGGGACTGTTTGCAAGGGCCTGGAGTGATAGGATGAGGGTTTTAAATTAGAGAAGAGTAGATTTAGGTTGGATGTCAGGAAAAAAGTTCTTTACCATGGGGATAGTGGAAAAATGGAATAAGTTGTCAAGGGAGGTAATTGAGTTCCCATCCCTGGAGATGTTCAAGATGAGGCTTGAGGAGGCTCTGAGGAATCTGATGTAGTTGAGGGTGTTTGGGTTGGATTTGATGACCTTAGAGGTCCCTTCCAACCCAAATTATTCTATGATTCTATGATCACCACCAGCTACTGGGAACAAGGGTGGAGCCCCAGTCCCAGGTCAGGCATGTTGGAGGATATTTCTTTCACAAAAGGGTTTTCATTCAGAGATGTCTCCAGGGTCTTAGATACCACACTCATCAGTACAAAAAATTAAAATAGATGTTAAATACTCACCCCATGAATTTGGAGGCAGTCCAGAGATGATCAGAGGGCTGAAACACTTCTCCTTTAAAGACAGGCTGAGAGAGTTGGATGTCAGGAAAAAGTTCTTTACCATGGGAATAGTGGAAAAATGGAGCAAGTTACCTATGGAAGTAATTGAGGCTTCATCCCTGGAGATATGCAAGATGAGGCTTGAGGAGGCTCTGAGCAATCTGATGTAGTTGAGGGTGTTTGGATTGGATTTGATGACCTTAGAGGTCCCTTCCAACCCAATTCTATGATTCTATGATCACCACCACCTACTGGGAACAAGGGTGGAGCCCCAGTCCCAGGTCAGGCATGTTGGAGGATATTTCCTTCACAAAAGGGTTTTCATTCAGAGACATCTCCAGGGTCCTAGGTACCACACTAATCAGTACAAAAAATTAAAATAGATGTTAAATACTCACCCCACGAATTTGGAGGCAGCCCAGAGATGATCAGAGAGCTGCAACACCTCTCCTTTGAAGACAGGCTGAGAGAGTTGGGGTTGTTCAGCCTGGAGAGGAGAAAGCTTTTTAACTTCATATCTTTCTAGCTTTCCCACTCTTCCAGCTTGTCCAGGTGTCTCTGAAGGATGGCTCTCCCTTCTACCTTGTCCCCACTGCTACCAGAGAAGTGTGACTTTAATTAGTTAGTACTTACTAAGAGATTTTATTTCAGTAGGTCCATAATTATTTTTTTTTTTCATTTACTACCAGGGAGGGAAGCAGAGGTTTTATTTATTTAACTTTGTAAATCATAAATCACAGAACTGTCAGAGGTGCAAGGGACCTCTGGAGATCATCCCAACTCTCCCACTAAAGCAGGATCACAGGACTGCATCCAGCTGGGTTTTGAATATCTCCAGAGAAAGGGAATCCACAACCTCCCTGGGCAGCTGTGCCAGTGCTTTGTCACCCTCAGAGTAAAGAAGTTTTTTTTTTAATGTTTAAATGGAACTTCCCATGTCCCAGCTTGTGCCCATTGCCCTCATCCTGTCCCTGGGAACTGAGAAGAGTCTGGCTCCATCTTCCTGATGGCCTGAAGGGCTTTCAGTGTTGATGGAGAGGTCAAATGAAGTCAGAAGACACTTCTTTAGAGGTCTCCATGGGTTTATATGTATTAAATCAGAGAAGAGGCTGCTTGGCCACAGCCTGGACTATTAGATGCAACCTTTAAATCACAGCTCTCTGCAAACCAAACTAGAGGACAAATTCTCTTTGCAATAAAAGTTGTGTTTTGTTTTGTTTTGTTTTGTTTTTATACCACATAGCTCCACCTGAGTAAGAAGTTCCAGAGGTAACTGGATATATAGCACCCACCCAAGGGCAGGGTGCTGGGATGCCAGACACCCAGAGATGAGCTCCGGAGAGCACCGGGACTGATTTGGATGTTTGTGAGCACTGCTGCCCTCTCCTGGCTTCAAAGGAGATAAAACCAGAAAAAAATAATGGTTGAGGGAGGAAGAGGATGGTTGCAGAGTGTTCAGGGATGTACAGCTTGCTGATGCTTTTTTTTTTTAGGGTGGGGGAACGTCCTCATCCACCCTATCTGCAGCTGCTCTTCCCAAATCCTCACATCCACCCGGTTCCTGCTTCCCAGGGGTTTTGTCACTTTGCAGGGATGGCAGTATCTATCTGGAAAGGTCTCACAGATTTCTCCAGGGGCACCTGGAGATCTGGAATTCACCTTCTACACGTTTGCTTGAGGGTTTGCACAGCTGCCAAGCAATGGAGCTTCGTAGTGGCTTCACAAGTGCATGCTTGTGAAAGTTTGGGATTTAGAGGCTTTTTTCTGTCAGAAATCACTACCTGGCCTGCAGTGTGTTCCTTCTGCTTGGGACAGTCTTCTGTTGTTGAATCTTTCCAGCTGCAGGCCAATATCTAGAAAAACAAAGAAAATGATCTGGCATTTGGTCCCTATCCCTGAATCAAAGTGCCTTAGCAGAGATTTGGTCTCTATGGACAAACTGTCAGTTCCCTTTCCACCCTCACATCAGTGGGATCTCATCCCTACCACTTCCTGGGAATTGTCTCTGGACTCAACAAGCTTCCAAACTTGGCCAGAAAATCAACAGAGAGAAGCTGGAGGGGAAAAAACCTTGCAGAATATCCTGAGGGATGAAAGTCAGTGATGAAAGAGGAAATGTGGAAGTCTTATTTGGGTGTGAAAAGCTGTTGGCTCAGAAAAATCATCCATTTTCTGAGTTATTTGCATGAGACTGGGAAGGTTTTTCCTCCATTATGTCTGGAACAGGATATTTCAAACTAAACAACCATGCCCAAGGGTATAAGGAAAGGAAAGGAAAGAGGAAAGGAAAGGGGAAAGGAAAGGGGAAAGGAAAGGAAAGGAAAGGAAAGGAAAGGAAAGGAAAGGAAAGGAAAGGAAAGGAAAGGAAAGGAAAGGAAAGGAAAGGAAAGGAAAGGAAAGGAAAGGAAGGGAAGGGAAGGGAAGGGAAGGGAAGGGAAGGGAAGGGAAGGGAAGGGAAGGGAAGGGAAGGGAAGGGAAGGGAAGGGAAGGGAAGGGAAGGGAAGGGAAGGGAAGGGAAGGGAAGGGAAGGGAAGGGAAGGGAAGGGAAGGGAAGGGAAGGGAAGGGAAGGGAAGGGAAGGGAAGGGAAGGGAAGGGAAGGGAAGGGAAGGGAAGGGAAGGGAAGGGAAGGAAAGGAAAGGAAAGGGAAGGAAAGGAAAGGAAAGGAAAGGAAAGGAAAGGAAAGGAAAGGAAAGGAAAGGAAAGGAAAGGAAAGGAAAGGAAAGGAAAGGAAAGGAAAGGAAAGGAAAGGAAAGGAAAGGAAAGGAAAGGAAAGGAAAGGAAAGGAAAGGAGCCAACATTTGAAAATAAACAATCAGCTACACTGACAATCATTTTCTCTTAAGTCAAACCACTAATCCAAAGTATCCTTGAACCTCCTTGAATGAAGGCCACCCAAAAAAGAAGAGCTCTTTTTTAAAAAAATGAAGGAGAAGACAGTGGATAAATGGTAGCTAATTAAATGAAGAATGAAGGAGTAGTTCTGAAAAACAGGGGAAACTTCTGAAACCTATTAAGTATTGCTTAAACTTTCAAGATCTTTATACATGAAGCTTATGGAGCTCACACCTCTTGGTCAGAGTATGATTCATATTCCTAGTCTTCAAATTTGTATTTTTTCTCTCCCAGTCAAGTGTATCTTTCCAGGAAGGTTTCCTCACCAGCCCCAAGAATGATTTTTAATTTTTTAAATTTTTTTTTTTTTATTCTGGCACACTTGTTCCCTCCAGCAGTTTGCAAAGGAAAGGAGCAAATTCCATCCTGCAGCAGATAGGAAGATCTGGAAAGGAACACACAAATGTCCCTGCCTCAGAGTGGATCAGCTGAAACCAAACCTCATCTCTGTGGCTTTTCTCCTGTACCCACCAACACCCAGAAAATGCCAATTTCTCCTGTTCCTGGCTCTGCAACCAACAGTCGTGATTCCTCAGAGCTGAAAATAGATTGATCCTGGCAGGAGCTGATGGTTTTGCTCACAGGTTCCAAGTGAGTGGGTTACCTCCAGCAAGCAGATGGCCAGGAGGGAACTCCAGCAATTTGCTAGAAAAAGGGTGGAAAGTTCCCTTCACCTTCGGAGAGCTCGGGATTTCATGACATCTAGTGGGCAAGGCAGGCACAAGGACAAAGAGCAGCAAGAAACCCTTCAGAAGACACCAAGTAAAGCAAGTCCAGAGAAAAGGAGATGTGGAATTAAAAAAGCCTTGTCATAGGGATGCTCAGAAAGAAGGGAAAAAAAAGAAGCTCATTTTCCTCCCTTGGAGGAGTACAGCCTCAGTAGTTACTCCAGGTAGAGGGAAGGAAGAAGAATATTATGGAAGGGGCAGAGGATTTGAGGAAGATCCACGATATCCAAGGACACAACCAAAGCTGGCAGGTTTCAGCCTCATCCCTCTTCGTCAAACTGTGCTGACTCCTGGTTTGAAGGAAAACTGAACTCTCTGAACAGGGACATAATCCAGAAGTGGCCAAAAAAAAAGAGGAGGAAAGTTTCCTGAAAGAGATGTGTGGGAAACACATTTCCTCACAGACATCAGGGAACACTTCCTCACCAAAAGGGTGATCAGACAGTGGAATGGGCTGCCCAGGGAAGATATGGAGCCATCCCTGGAGGTGTTTCAGGAGAGTGGTGATGTTAGGTCATAAGGTGGACTTCATCTCCATCCTCAATAACTTTGTGATTCTGTATAGATCTCTTTTGCAGAACCAGAGAGGGAAACCCTGTGTTACTCACCTTCAAGGTGTGACTCTGTCAGGGTTTAACACTGGCCCAGCAATTAAACCAAATAACAGATGAGGTCCATTAATCCCCCTCCCCTCCCTGATAAAGAAAGGAGAGAGAAGAAAGGAGAGAGACTGATGGGTTGGAAACTAAACTACACAGCTTTAATGAAACAGGAATGAGAAATAGGAAAAAAATGACTAAATCTGTAGAAATATCCAGGAAAATGGATCCCAGGTTCCTCCCCCTTTTCCCCCAGTAACTCTCCCATCCCCACCCAGGCTGCAGGGCAGCCCTGGGAAAGTCCAGGCTGGACTCCTGGGGTCAGCAGCAGTGGGGAGCTGGAGGCAGGAACACACAGATTCAGGCTGGCATGGATCAGGAGCACAGGCAGAGGAAGGGATGGAATCCTCCCAGGATGCCCAAGCAAACAGGCACAGGGGAAGAAGGGGAAGCAGGAAGGGCTTTGACCCTGGTGATCCCTCCAATTGATCCTGAGGATGAGGTGGATGGGATGGAATCCTCTGTTTGGTCAATTCTGGCCATTTCTCTTGTCTGTTCCTCCCCAAAGGAGGGCTGCAGGTGGGACCTCTTGACTCCTTTTCTCCTTCCAGAGGGCAAAATGTTCCTCAGAGCTGAGCAGTGGCCTTGGTTCTGCACCCCATTCTCCAGCTGGAACTCTAAACATGGAGTGGGATCAGTCCCAGCAGCAGACACTGCCTGAGAAACTTGCTGTTCATTTCAGCAAGTGCAGCTCCTTCCAAGAGACTCAGCTGAAAGCAAAAGTCCAAGACAGAAAATCACCTTTATCCTGGCCCAAACCAGGACAGACTCCAGAACATGCCACTCACGTGTACAACGTTCCTGAACCCAACATTTGAGGCAGACAGTAAAGACCCAATTTTTTTGGCCCACTTAGAAGTTTGTAAACCATTTGAGTTTGGTTCCACAGACTGACAGAATGCTCTGCACTGCTCCTATCACTCCATTGCCTTGTCAAATCTCCCTCTCCATCTTTCCTGTAGCTACTGCAGATGCTGGAAGTTTCTATAGTCTCTCCAGAGCCTTCTCCAGGTTGAACATCCCAACTTTCTCATCCTATCTCTATGGGAATGATGCTCCAGCTCCCCAGTAATCTTTGTGTCCCTCCTGCGGACTTGCTCAAATACCATCATCTCCTTCTTGTCTTGGGAGCTCCAGAAATGGCCATCCATGAGCTTTCCTGCTCAGAGAATAGCTTACCCCATTCTTTATCCCCTTTTTAATTGGAGGTGATAAATTCAAGATGTAAAAGACAAGTTTTAACTTATAGCCAAAGATTTTCCCCAAACCACCTGACTGGAAGAACCCCAAGAGCTCTTATTTGATTTAAGAGATTGCATCACTGATTGCTGCTGTGTTGTCTTTGCTTTTTGAACATGGTTGTTCCTTCTCAGAGCTGTTTCTGTTCCTGAGCTGTGGAAGAAATTTAAAAAAAAAAAAAAGGAAAAGAAGAAAATAAAAAAAAAGAGAAATTCAACAAAATAACTTTCTTCTTTGAGCCAAGCACAAATGAGGCAACTGAGCAGACAGAATTGCTCACTGGTTCAGGGGAGAGTAGATTTACTACTAAATTACTGTGGAATAAAAAGCATCATCCTCAGTTCTTCAATTTAAACATTGCCTCTTCCTTTTGTTTATCTGATTCAGTGGCTGATGGGCAAAAAAAATCTCACCTGGTTAGTTTTGAGGACATTCATTCCAAGTCCTTTCACTTCAGGTCCTGCACTGAGTAGGAACCTCAGTCTGACTGCAGCTCTGGTTCCTCAGGGGGTTGCTAATTATTAATTGGTAATTATTGAGCCTATGGAACTATTCCTGAATATAATGACTTAATATCTAATATGTAATATGTTATATATTGCTATATACTATATATCATATATAATATATATAAATTATATGTTGTTATTATCATATATATATATATAGTGTCCATAATCACCTCTTCTGTCATATCTGTCCAAAACTACTGAAGAATTTGCCCAGTGAGGAGCAAACTATCTTACTTTTTTTCCCTATAGAGCAGGTCGCCCTTCCTAGGTTTGTATTTTCTGCAAATTTTGTATTTTCTGGACTCTACTGGAAGGTGAGGAATGGTTTTGAGAGCAGGTTTAAGCCTCACCATTGTATTTCTGCTTTTCATCCAGATCACTGGGTGACCACCTTGCAGTTTCTCCAGCTCAGAGGTTATATCTGGACTGGTGTCTTAAAGTTTTCCATCTCTGTTCTCCAGCTTTAAGGATCACCAACACTTTATGGCTTCATGTTAAACCTCGTTTTCCCAAAAAACCCCAAATTGATGGTGTAAAAATTTCCTTCATCCACGTAATACACTGGAATAGTCTGGGAGGATGTTAGCTTGCCAAGGGGATAAAAACAACCAAACAAAAATATCTAGGAATTAGGCCACTCCAACAATATAATAATGCAGAAGATTGATTTTTATACCTTTGGAACATCCCCTGAACTGGTTTTTATAAAACAGAGCCTGGGATGAACAAGCTCCCAGTCTGCTTGGTTTATCCAAAGCACATGAATGAATACCTGGGCTTATTTTGTGGTACTGTAAAATATTTAAGCATTAAATATTAAATATTCCAGTCAATGCTGGTGCAGAGTGGACCTCAAGTCTAGACCTGGACTTAACCTGATTCACTGTGTGAATATAGATTTTTGTGCTCTAGGTCATGTTTGGTTCCATAGGAAACTTCTCTGATCTGAAAAGTTCACTTTCTGAACCTTGCTCAATGTCATTTGGAAAAGAGAAATCAAGATGGAAAGGGTCTTCTGGTCAATCCCCAAGTAAAGTAGACTCTTTCTGTGCTTCATTGTCATTTTTCCTGGAAGCTCAGAGCTGGGTTTTTGATCTCAATGACTTCTGCCAAGTCCCTTGCAGGAAATGACAGGAGGCAGAGCTTACCCTGTGATGGATCTTTCCATTAGCACAGACAGAAAGCTCTGGATGTTATTTCCAGAGATGAGTTGTGACAGTGCAGGGGAGACTGAGGGATATTTGTAGGGCTGTGTGTGTACAGCAGCTCAACTCAAGGCTCTGCTGTGTTTTCTTTATGGCTCATTTCCAGATGCCATGCCTAGAAATCGTTTGCTTAATAAATAATACAAATAAACAAAGATCCAAGGACCTTGTGCTAGCAGCTTAGACAGCCACACACTGAGTGACAACCTGCCAGAAAGCTGGAGGATTTTCTGCTGTTTTGTTCTTGAGGTCTTCCTCAAGCCTTTATGGTAATGAGTGACTACTTGCTGGGTAATTACTTTCTCAGGTGTATAATTCTCTTTTTCTGAGACATTTCAAGTATCACAGAGGCCAGTGAATAGCCCATTATAGAATAATCAGAATAATTTGGGTTGGGACCTCTAAAGGTCACTAATCCAACTCCCCTGCAGGAAGCAGAGACACCCAAAACTACATCAGGTTGCTCAGAGCATCCTCAAGCCTCACCTTGAGCATCTCCAGGGATGAGACCTTAACCACTTCCCAGGGCAACCTCTTCCATTTTTCCACTACACTCATGATAAAGAACTTTTTCCTAGCATCCAATCTAAATCTCCTCATAGAAGACACGGATTCAGTCTTTTTTAGTATTGGAGTTAACTTCAGGAAAGTTATTCAAGGTAGAAAAATCTGGGAGTTTTTAACATCCATTTGAACCAACCTCTCTGGGCTGTTTCTCATCATTCCAGAAGTGGTCTAGTGAACTATTTGGCCTGATCACCATCTTAGGGTGAGCTGTAGGAGGGAATGGGTCTGTGCTTGAGTCCCTTCACCAGCCTGGTTGCCCTCCTTTGGACCTGCTCCAGCACCTCAATCTCCTTCCTGAACTGAGGGGCCCAGAACTGGACACAGGACTCAAGCTGTGGCCTCACCAGGGCTGAGTATAGGGGCAGAATCACTTCCTTGGACCTGCTGGCCACGCTGTTCCTGATACAGGCCAGGATGCCATTGGCCTTCTTGGCCACCTGGGCACACTGCTGGCTCATGTTCAGCTTCCTGTCAATCCAGACTCCCAGGTCCCTTTCTGCCTGGCTGCTCTCCAGCCACTCTGTGCCCAGCCTGGAGCTCCCCATGGGGTTGTTGTGGCCAAAGTGCAGGACCCGACACTTGGCCGTGTTGAACCTTATCCCATTGGAATCAGCCCAACTCTCCAGTCTGTCCAGGTCCCTCTGCAGAGCCCTCCTGCCTTCCAGCTGATCCACACTCCCCCCCAGCTTAGTGTCATCTGTGAATTTGCTGATGATGGACTCAATCCCCTCATCTAAATCATCAATGAAGATATTGAACAGAACTGGGCCCAACACTGATCCCTGGGGGACACCACTAGTAACTGGCTGCCAACTGGATGCAGCAAGTAGTATGGAGATGTATTTGATATCCTTGCTGCCTTCCATAAATGCTGGTGTTTGGGGAAGGGAATTTCACTTAGTAAACTGTAGAGATTTATTTTATCCTAGACTTGCACTTTCTCAAGTGATTTGCACCTTCAGCTCCATTCAGTTTGTTGGTTGGATTGCCCTTAACTATAATGAGAATGAAGATAATTAGCCCAATGGAGAGAACTAAATCATGGGCAACCAAAATTTTACAGATGAATCCCACTTTTTGTCTGTGCCTCAGTTTCTTAGCAGCAAGAGGGGATTGATAGGACTTTATTATCTTGTAAGTCTCAATGAAAATTCCAGGACATTCAATAGTAGAAGAATGAGATCTACAGGTGAAGGTGACAATTTTCCTCTGTTATGGCTTCATGGCTTGAAATGTTTTTTTGAGAGGTTCTGGTTAAGATTAGGTACATATGAAGGAATTTCAGTAATTTCTTCTTTTTCACATTTTCACCCTGGATATGGAAGCTTCAGAGCAGTTTTTATTCCCTTCTTCCTCCTCAGAGAGGACATTTTCTCTCTCCATATGGATGAAGAAAGAGTCATCACATCAGGAGCAGAGTCACAATAGTAAATGGATAATAAATGTTTTTTACATTAACTGTTCCAGCTATTGCTGTAGGGAAATAATTCCAGGAGATAGCAGGAGAAGAAGAAAATAATTTGTAATCTTCTTGAGTGCGTGGCCTGGACCCCAAAACCAAAAGACATGTTAATATTAGGACAGGAAGAATTTAAATGCTTTGGTAGGGTGGTGAAGGAATGCAGGACAGAAGCAGGAGAGGTTTCTGAGAAATCCCTGAAAAAAATAAAGGACAGCAAAGATAAAGTAGGGAGAATGGAGAAAGAGAAAAAGTTGTTTTCTGCCTCTGAGCTAAACTTCAAAAATCTCAGAATGTGGAGGGCTGATCCATGCAGCCAGTAGATTTTATGTCCAAAATACAAAATTCACTGGCTCTGAAGGAGGCTTCTGGTGGTCAGCTAAGAGGGAAACCTCTGCTTCAGAATAATTTAGGCTGGATATCACTTTCTGAGGTATCTAAAACCCTGTCCCAAGTGGGGTCAAGAAGTTCAGGTCACTCAAATTAATTTTCCAGACAAATTTTTAACATCTTCTAGGATGTAGACTCTGCAGTCTCTCTGGTTAACATCTTACACTGTTTAACCATCCCAAATATGAAGTGATTTTTCCTTGCACTGGGATCCCAATCTCATTTGCCACAGCTTCAGTTTCCCACCTCTCATTCATTTGCTGCGGGGAGGAGAACTGGGATCCATCTTCTCTCCATCCTTCCCTTTGGTATCATCTCCCTTCACCTTTTTCCTCCCTTGTGGTCCACCTCCCCCAGTCATCCCAGTTGACCCACTCCCCTATTCCAGTGCCTTTTTTCAACTGGAGACCCCCAGACAGGACACACCACTTGTGTTTCTCCTTTGATCCATAAGCAGCAGGAGGTCTGGAGTCTTTCCAGGGTTATTCCCTGAGTGGCAGAAGATAAAATCAGTTCCTGGTGTCTTCCCTACCCTTGTGTCCCTTGTCTGATGCTTGGCAATGAATTCCAGATTATGTTGACAGAGTTATCAGAGAGGCCAAATACCTTTTAAAATGCATTTATGATAATTAATTTGACTGTGGCATTACCAGGCACTTTAATACACATTTATTATCACTTGGCTCCTCTGATACAGGTTAAAACCTGAATGAATTGGAATTAATAGGTGGTCTAAATACCATTTATCCCCAAGCAGCAGGAGCCACAAGATGTCTCAGAAGCAGTTTCCTTCACACCATGAAGGGGGAAAAGAAAGTTCCCACCTTAAACTTCCACTTGGTGTATTTAAGATAAGAGAGAATGAAAGAGGTTTCCTTTCTCAGCTTGAAACCTGGCTGCAGAACAAAATAATTCGATTTAATAGTTGAAGGTACAGCCTATGGAGTTATTCAGTAAGCAGGACCCTTGGGTTGGTTTTCCTTGATTTTCCTGGTACATCCATGTCTGTGTGTGGGTATATGTACTTCCTAAATTCAATTCAGTGATTTAAAGAGTTGTCAAAGTTTTGGCCATGCTCTGTTCCCAAACTACCACATCCAGGAGGCTACAGATTGGCTCCACTGACTTCTATCACTGCTTTTCAGTGGCTTCAAAGGATCAAGCATCTGCTTTGGTGTGCACTGAGGGAAGAAGAGATGCTGATTTATTCCCCAGTGGAACACCAGGCACATCCATATTGCTTTTCCAACCAATCTGAGGTATCCAAGCTGTTTGTTTATCCCTGAGCTCAGCAAAGTCCCACCCATAACAGCTGATCTGGGAGAAATCAGTGTTTTTCACACAATCCCTCTGCCAAACCTTCTTCTTCTGACCACTGAAGGGTGAAGGTCTTCTTCTTTGGGTGAGAAAAATCAGAGACATAAGGAAAGAGCAGAGACAAGAGGAAAGCTCAAGATGATGGAAAAAAAATTCCTATTGCTGACATGCCCCTAACTTTTTTTTTATTTTTTATTCTGTAGACTTTTGGCTCGAGGGGGAAAAGAGTCAAGTCAGCTGCTGGCCTTATCCTGCTTTGATAAGGATGTCAGAACATTTCACCTTCTCCTGTTTCCTCTGGCAAAGACCTGGGGGAAGGGAAGGGAAGGGAAGGGAAGGGAAGGGAAGGGAAGGGAAGGGAAGGGAAGGGAAGGGAAGGGAAGGGAAGGGAAGGGAAGGGAAGGGAAGGGAAGGGAAGGGAAGGGAAGGGAAGGGGAAGGGAAGGGAAGGGAAGGGAAGGGAAGGGAAGGGAAGGGAAGGGAAGGGAAGGGAAGGGAAGGGAAGGGAAGGAAGGAAGGAAAGGAAAGGAAAGGAAAGGAAAGGAAAGGAAAGGAAAGGAAAAGGAAAGGAAAGGAAAGGAAAGGAGAGGAGAGGAGAGGAGAGGAGAGGAGAGGAGAGGAGAGGAAGAGGAGAGGAGAGGAGAGGAGAGGAGAGGAAAGGAAAGGAAAGGAAAGGAAGGAAAGGAAAGGAAAGGAAAGGAAAGGAAAGGAAAGGAAAGGAAAGGAAAGGAAAGGAAAGGAAAGGAAAGGAAGGAAAGGAAAGGAAAGGAAAGGAAGGAAAGGAAAGGAAAGGAAAGGAAAGGAAAGGAAAGGAAAGGAAAGGAAAGGAAAGGAAAGGAAAGGAACCTTGGACCTAGGGGAGGAATGAAGGAAAGATGACATTCCCCAGTTCAGAACCACAGTGTCCATGAATCCATTCCTGCCAGTATCTCCTCTTGGCTCCACAGCCATGAGATGGCTTTTTATAAGACAGAATTTGGGCAGAAGCAGATCATAAGCATCCTGAACTGATTTTGTTACCAGTTTGGCTGATTCTTCATCAGGAGATCAAGGTGGTTCAAAGGTTGGACTTGATGATCTCTGAGGTCCCTTCCAACCCAGCCAATTCTGTGATTCTGTGATTCTGTGACACTTTTCCTGATGTACCCCAGGATATCATTGGCCTCTCCCCTAAAACTCCAAGGGCTTTCTCCATGGAACTGCTTTCCAGCAGGACACCCCCTAATCTGTACTGGTTGATGGTGTTGTTCCCACCCAGATGCAGGACTCTACACTTCTCCTTATTCAGCTTCATGAAGTTTTCTCCTGATGATGAGCAGTGATGAAAAGAGGGCTTCACACCCACCAAAAGCATCAAACTGTACCAAAGTGCCAAATTTCAGTCAATCTCCTCTGTCTCTCAACATGATCCATAAACCAGGATTCAGGACCATATGAACCACAGCCATGAGATGGCTTTTTATCAGCCAGAATTTGGGGCAGAACCAGATCATAGGCATCCTGAACTGATTTTGGTATCAGTTGGGGTGATTCTTCATCAGGATAAAGTTCCTAAGGATGCTGAAATGTCAAAATCTCCTCTTGGCTCTGTTTTAGGAAGGCTTTAAATTAAGTCCAGTGTGAAACAAGCTGAGAAAACCACCCAGGGCTCTGAGAAATGTGTCTCAAGGGTGTTGGTGACATCAGATCTGTACCCATAACATGGATTTGATAAGGTGGGAAGTCAGCTCACCCCATTTTTGATGGGCTTGGACAACTTCCAGTGCCAGACCAGTAGCAAACATGGAGCTCTCTGCTCAGCACTGCTCTGATGTTGTGGATATATAGAATAAAATACTACATTTCCATTCCTTTTTTTTTTTTTTTTTCCTGGGAAGAACAAAATATCTTCTACCAGTGGTTTCAGGGATGTTTTAGGGAACACTCAGGCTTCCAAAGATGAGTTTTGAGGGAGAAGCAGCACCTGAGAAGATGAAAGGTCCCTTGAACTGAAGAACCAGTTGCTTTGCTCCAATGCACTGGAAATAACTTTGCTTTTTTTTTTTTTTTTAATGCTCTGCTTTGCCCACCAAGCAGAAAGGCTGAAAACAGAGGCTGGAATTATTTGTGCTTATATAATCTAATGGAAAATTGCTTCTTAATGACACATCAAACTGCACTGTTTGTCTTCTCCTGCAGACAGCTGACTGAGAGCAGTTGTTGGACCTCAGATTCCTCCCAGGCAGCCTCTATAAACTTTTTCATTTTATTAGCTGCTTATAAATCCTATCAAAATGCATCAGGCACCCGTGGTGGTGAAACACCAGCAATTGCTTACATGTAATAAATAACAGGCTAGTCCATGAAAACAGATATATCCATTTTAAAGTCCACCTGAGGCATATTACAGTCATTGCATAATATGGTTTTTGACTTAATAAGAAGATGCACTTTGAGTAAAGATAGGGCTTAAACCAGCTTGCTCTGAATGATTTATCAAATGTAAATGTTTACACACCCTGTTTATATCCCGGGGCTGGTATGAATAACATCAAAACATCCTTATGGGGGAAGAAAGCATTTCACTGTGTTCAGTAAAATCCTCCTCTCTGCAATGATAGAAAGCTGGCACATTTCTCCCCATCATGATAGAATTGCAATCCATTGTGTCTGATAGCAGAGTGGTGCTTAACAGAGGCAAAATAGATTCAGGAGGGCTTCAAATGTGTATTTCCTTTCACTTTACAGACAAAATAATTAGATGGTTGAATAAATTACACAGGGAGATGATAGTTTCCCTCTCATTTGATTTCATCAAGATGCAATGACCTAAATTCCTCAAAAAAAAAAAAGGAAGAAAAAGAAATGTTTTGAGGCTGTAAAACCAGGCATTATTGTCATTATTATCTATGTGCATTATGTAGATATATAGATACAATGATTTGTTTGTGCATAGAGAGAGACTTCTCAGAGGATTAAAGAGGAATAAACTAATCAGTCTTGTAAACTCCTCTGGTTTTGTCTGGGGTAGAGGTAATTTTCTTCTTAGTCTCTGGCATAATACTGTGTTTTGGATTTAGGATGAGAGGGATGCTGAGAGCACACTGATGTTGAAGTCGTTGCTGAGCATCTCTTGAAATAAATCAAAGATGTTTCACCTCCTCAGGCTGCCCCACCAGTAGGATAACTGGGGGAGCACAAGAAACTGGGAGAGGACACAGTCAGGACAACTGAGCCCAACTCATCAGAGGGATCAAATGCCCTGCAAAGGGGGCCAAGGTGTCCTGGTTTGGGCCAGGATAAAGGGGATTTTCTGTCTTGTGCTTTTGCTTTCAGCTGAGTCTCTTGGAAGGAGCTGCACTTGCTGAAATGAACAGCAAGTTTCTCAGGCAGTGTCTGCTGCTGGGACTGATCCCACTCCATGTTTAGAGTTACAGCTGGAGAATGGGGTGCAGAACCAAGGCCACTGCTCAGCTCTGAGGAACATTTTGCCCTCTGGAAGGAGAAAAGGAGTCAAGAGGTCCCACCTGCAGCCCTCCTTTGGGGAGGAACAGACAAGAGAGATGGCCAGAATTGACCAAACAGAGGATTCCATCCCATCCACCTCATCCTCAGGAGAAATTCAGGAGGGATCACCAGGGGCAAAGCCCTTCCTGCTTCCCTTTCTTCCCCTCTCCCTCTTTGCTTGGGCATCCTGGGAGGATTCCATCCCTTCCTCTGCCTGTGCTCCTGATCCATGCCAGCCTGAATCTGTGTGTTCCTGCCTCCAGCTCCCCACTGCTGCTGAGCCCAGGAGTCCAGCCTGGACTTTCCCAGGGCTGCCCTGCAGCCTGGGTGGGGCTGGGAGAGTTATTGGGGGAAATGGGGGAGGAACCTGGGATCCATTTTCCTGTCTATTTGTATAGATTCAGTAATTTTTCCTCTTGATCATTCCTGTTTCATTAAAGCTGTGTAGTTTAGTTTCCAACCCATCAGTCTCTCTCCCTTATTCTCTCTTCTTTCTTCTTTCATTAATAGGAAGCATCTGGTATTTGGTTTAATTGCTGGGGCAGTGTTAAACTGTGACACAAGGTCAAAAAAATGAGGTTTAACAAGGTCAAGTGCCAGGTCCTGCACTTTGGTCACAACAACCCATGAATCATTTTGGGAGGAGTGGCAGGAAAGCTGCCAAGAAGAAAAGGACCTGGGGGTGCTGTTCAACAGCTGCCTGAATATGGCACCTTAAATCCAGTTTAGCCTTAAATTACTGCCACTGTCCCACTCTCTAACCCTACTAATGCAAGTTGGAGTGAAAAGTTAATAAGGAAACCTATTGTTTATACATAGAAAGATTTAAATCTCATTGACAGTATTTAGCAGGAGTTGAAATTTTTTTGAGTGGCTTCAGTTTGTGCATCCTTTTTCCAATGGGGGAAAAAGAGCCTGGGGGTCCTGGTTGATACCTAGCTGAATATGAGCCAGTTGTGTGCCCAGGTGACCAAGAAGGTCACCAGCATCCTTGCCTGGATCAGGAATGGTGTGGCCAGCAGGAGAAGGGAAGTGATGGGGTCCCTGTGCTCAGCACTGGGGAGGCTGCACCTCAAGTGCTGGGTTCAGGTCTGGACCCCTCACTCCAAGAAAAAAAATTAGGTGGTGGAGTGAGTTCAGAGAAGGGCAACCAAGCTGGGGAAGGGTCTGGAGAACAAATCCTGGGAGAAGAGGGTGAGGAAATTGGGAATGTTGAGTTTGGAGAAGAGGAGGCCCAGAGGAGACCTCATTGCCCTCTACAGCTCCCTGGGAGGAGGTTGTAGGGAGGTTGGTGCTGGTCTCTTCTCTCTAATTAATAATGACAGGACCAGAGGAAATGTCCTGAAGTTGCACCAGGGGAGGTTTAGATCAGATCTGAGGAAGAATTTCTCTACTAAGAGAGTAGTCAGGCTCTGAAATGGGCTGCCCAGGGAGGTGGTGGAGTCACCATCCCTGGAGGTATTGAAAAACCATGTATATGAGGCACTTCAGGACATGCTCTAGTGATTGATACAGATATTGTTATATATATTTTATTGGGGGGGGGGGGGATGCTGACAGCTGGACATGGTGATTTTGGAGGTCTTTTCCAACTGTGACAAACCTGTGATATTCCCTACCATGATGCCATTGTACTGAACATGCTGAACACTAAAACTGGGAAGAGGTGGCTGGAGGGCAGTGATTTCAGAGGCATCAGTCAGCAAATAGTGAGCAATTGAATTGTGCATCTCTTGTTTTGCATCCTCTTTTATCATGATTATCATTTCCCTTCTTTTTCTGTCCTATCAAGCTGCCTTTATCTCAATAAAATACCATTTCCCTGTTTTCCCCATCATTGTCTCCTCCATCCCACTGTGTGGTTTTTAGCTGCCTGTTGGGTTAAATCATGACAGACTTTTTTGGCACCCAGTGTGGGACATAGAGGGTTGATATAGAATCATAGATAGTGACAGAGCTGACCAGAGTGTGTTCAAATAAATGTTATAAGGATTCATTATATTTAATATTCTTTGGGCACAAAGTTGATTTACTTGCTCTCAGACCTGTTGGAGTGAGGAAGACCCCAAAACTGATCATAGGGCAGGAGCACCTCTCCTGTGAAGACATTCTAAATAGTTGGAATTGTTCATCCTGGAGAAGAGAACTATCTATTCCCTGATGATACTACAGAGAAGATGGAAAAGGATTTCTGACAAGGCTATGATTTAAAAGAATTTTAAAAAACCCATTAAAACAGGTTTAAAACTGAAAGAAGGGAGGTTTGGATGAGATATCCTTAAGAAATTCTTGTCTCTGAGGATGCTGAGACATGGGAACAGACTGCCCAGGAAAAACCTGTGTGTTTATTTCCTGCAAGTGTTCAAGTCTAGGATGGATGGGTTTGGAGCAACCAGTGGGAGATGTACCTGCCCATGGCAAGCAAATTGGAACTAGATGATCCCATTGAGGTCCCTTCCAACCCAAATCATTCTGTGATTCTCCAAGCTGTGTTCTGTAACACCTCCCTTCTTATATATTCTTATATATTCTTATATATTGGACCTGGACAGACTGGAGAGTTGGGCTGATTCCAATGGGATGAGGTTCAACACGGCCAAGTGCTGGGTCCTGCACTTTGGCCACAACAACCCCATGGGGAGCTCCAGGCTGGGGACAGAGTGGCAGAAAGGGACCTGGGAGTCTGGATTGCCAGGAAGCTGAACATGAGCCAGCAGTGTGCCCAGGTGGCCAAGAAGGCCAATGGCATCCTGGCCTGCATCAGGAACAGTGTGGCCAGCAGATCCAGGGAAGGGATTCTGCCCCTGTACTCAGCCCTGGTGAGGCCACAGCTTGAGTCCTGTGTCCAGTTCTGGGCCACTCAGCTCAGGAAGGAGATTGAGGTGCTGGAGCAGGTCCAAAGGAGGGCAGCCAGGCTGGTGAAGGGACTTGAGCACAGACCCTATGAGGAAGGGCTGAGGGAGCTGGGGGTGTTCAGGCTGGAGAAGAAGAGGCTCAGGGGAGACCTCATCACTCTCTACAACTCCCTGAAAGGAGGTTGGAGCCAGGGGGGGTTGGGCTCTTTTCCCAAGCAACTCTCAGTAAGACAAGAGGGCATGGTCTCAAGTTGTGCCAGGGGAGGTTTAGGTTGGATATTAGAAAGAATTTCTTTACGGAGAGAGTGATCAGACATTGGAATGGGCTGCCCAGGGAAGTAGTGGATTCTCCGTGTCTGGAGATATTTCAAAAGAGACTGGATGTGGCACTCAGTGCCATGGTCTAGCAACCGCAAGGTTCAAGGGTTGGACTTGATGATCTCTGAGGTCCCTTCCAACCCATCCAGTTCTATGATTCTATGATTCTATTCACCCTGCTGTGTTCTTTATCACTTCTGGGGCCTGGATTAAACTTATCATTTTGCTGTACTATGTAACACTGCTTTATGATATGATAAAATTACTGATGAAATGACTAATCTCTTCCTTGTGCTCAGCATTGCCATTATCTCCCTACTTTGGGAACCATCTCTCAAAAACTATTAATAATTCCAATCTTTACCTTTTCTCTTTGGAGACCCAATCTATGTGGGAGACAAGTGAGGACAATTTTCCTCCATTTTTCCCTTCTCCTCTAGAATTCTGAATGTCCTTGGGATGTCCAAACCAGCATTTTCCTATTGCCACGTGTTCTGAATGAATTTCAGATCTTCTTTAAGGTTAAACAACTATTTAAAAGTATTTACCTTGAGATCTGCATGGACTAAAATATTTGGAAAAATTTGCTGTCACCTTGACATCTCCAGAGAGACACAGATCACTGCAGAGTGCTTCTCACCAGGTCCTCTTCTAAACTATTGAGACACCTCAAAGGGAAGAGGATCTGGATTTGAAGACAAAAATGATAAAAACTGCAGCTACTCCAATGAGCCCATCAACCTTCTGTACACTCAAGCAGGAAAGCTGTATTTTAGGTTTTTGGAGGATGCATATTCCAAATTACAGTCTGAGTGTATTCCCCCTCTGTAGAAGAATGATTTTAAAGGCCCCCCTGAGCAAACACCCCAAATTCATCAGCCCTTATCTCAACTATTTCTTTTTTAATGGTTCCATTTCATAAGAAGTAGTAATTTCTTTAAATTATTGAGAAACTGTGATTAACTTCTAAAACAGACATCCACAACAAATTTCAAGGCTCCTTGGTTTTTTCCTAACTGGGAAGTGGGATGGCAAAACCATTTCATCATCCTCCTCAAATTTAAAATTCCCTGCTTTATAACTTCTTTTATTTTTCATTATTTTTTTTAAGGGAATTTGCACTGTCAGAATTACCAGCAGGTTAAACAGCCACTTCCATACCAAATTCCCTCTGTACATGGATATTATTCTTACCCTGCCTGTGGTTTACTATTATTCTACCTTTTTACTGGATTTTTTTTTTGTTTTGTTTTTTGTTGTTTGTTTTTGTTTGCTTTTATTAAAATCCCAATTCTTCAAACTCGTGAGGGATATTCAGGTGAAACAGGGACAGCTGCTCCTAAGAAATGGCAGAAAAGATCCCAAACAGAATGAATTTCTCTCTGTCTAGGTCACCAAGGTCACAGCCCTGCCTCGAAGAGACAAATGAGCCCTGGATGGAGCAAGAGATAAAAGCTGCAGCATCACTGTCAGGTTGCACAAAGATATCAGAGAGAGCTTAAAGCAGCCAAGCAGCACCAATCTCTGCAAAATCCCACATGAAGGATAAATTAGCTCATGCTTCATTCCACCCTGCCTGAGTTCAGACTCTGATACTTGAGTTAATGAATTGAAAATAAACTTGAATACATCTGGAATGCCCTGGGATTTTCTGGACCTGGTTCTGCTTTCTGGAAAGACACCCTGTGTAACCCAGGCACCTCTCTGTGTTTCCAGTTTCCCACTGTGAATGGGTTTACTGGCACATTTTTCAAGACAGCACCATGAGAATTAAGTGTGCATCTGCAGCTTGCTTGAGTGCTCACTAAAGAGCAGATAATGTCCCAAAATAGGAAGAAAATTGACTGCTTTAATAACTGAATCAGAGACAAAGATCAACCAAGGAATGCTGGAGGACTGGTGTTATGTTTAGAGTTGGTGGCCAGTTCTCAGGGTTTAACACTGGCCCAGCAATTAAACCAAATACCAGATGCTCTCTATTAATGCCCCTTCCCTCCCTGATAAAGGAAGGAGAGAGAATAAGGGAAAGAGACTGATGGGTTGGAAACTAAACTACACAGCTCTAATGAAACAAGAATGATCAAGAGGAAAAATGACTAAATATATACAAATCTCCAGGAAAATGGATCCCAGGTTCCTCCCCTCTTCTCCCCAATAACTCTCCCATCCCCACCCAGGCTGCAGGGCAGCCCTGGAAAAGTCCAGGCTGGACTCCTGGGGTCAGCAGCAGTGGGGAGCTGGAGGCAGGAACACACAGATTCAGGCTGGCATGGATCAGGAGCACAGGCAGAGGAAGGGATGGAATCCTCCCAGGATGCCCAAGCAAACAGGGACAGGGGAAGAAGGGGAAGCAGGAAGGGCTTTGACCCTGGTGATCCCTCCTGAATTTCTCCTGAGGATGAGGTGGATGGGATGGAATCCTCTGTTTGGTCAGTTCTGGCCATTTCTCTTGTCTGTTCCTCCCCAAAGGAGGGCTGCAGGTGGGACCTCTTGACTCCTGTTCTCCTTCCAGAGGGCAAAATGTTCCTCAGAGATGAGCAGTGGCCTTGGTTCTGCACCCCATTCTCCAGCTGGAACTCTAAACATCGAGTGGGATCAGTCCCAGCAGCAGACACTGCCTGAGAAACTTGCTGTTCATTTCAGCAAGTGCAGCTCCTTCCAAGAGACTCAGCTGAAAGCAAAAGTCCAAGACAGAGAATCACCTTTATCCTGGCCCAGACCAGGACACTCATCTACACAGTTTTTAAGTCCCTCCAGGGATGATGACTCCACCACCTCCCTGGGCAGCCTGTTCCAGCTCCTGACTCCCATCTCAGTAAAGAAATTCTTCCTCAGTTCTACTCTAAACTTGGTGCAACTTCAGGCCATTTCCTCTGCTCCTATCATTATTTAATTGAGACAAGAGGTCAGTACCCACCTCCCTACACCTTCCTTTCAGGTAGAGAGCTTTAAGTTCTTGTGTTTGACTTTACATCAGCAGCTTCTGAGGACTTCCACTTAATTTCCTGTAAGATCTTGAGTTCAGCCTAAGGCCTGAAAAGAAAGGGGACACCTGGGTCAATGGGTTATAGGTGTCTGGGATGAGGTTTTTTGGTCCCAGAAACCTGTGGAGGTCCTGAAGTGACCTCTTTTTCACCAGCTACAAAGAAGGCAAAGAAATAACCTGGGAGGAAAAGGTCTCATCCCACTCTCTTTATGAGCTTTATGAGCATTATAACTAAATTCTTTATTTTTTAGTAGATTTAGCCATCTTTTTCCTGAAAAAGTGAGAGCAGAGACCTCATCCTGACCTCCAAAGTAATTTTCTAGCAGTTTCTCCATGAGTGACCTCCCTCTGCCTCTGTAATTTTCCCATGTTTTGTGGAGTTGCTTTGCTGTCCCCTCAGGTTTCCAATGTATTGGGTGAATGCCTGGTTGCACTCCTGACCACACAGCCAGAACTTGGAAAAAAATTTCATCTCCTAGAAGGAGGGGAAACTGACAGCATCACCTGGACCATTTTCTGGCTGCTGTGGAAAATTATTTTGCCCCTGCAGTCAAGCATAGAACCCACAGAGCTGTGGGGCTGTGGATTCCTGCTGAATTTCTACTTTTCCTCTGGGTTTTTTTTCTTTCTCAGGCTTGAATAAGTTGTGACTGATTTGTTTTTCTCTCTAGCTGCTACTTGCTTATCTGAAAAGTTGTTTTGTGGAACTGCTGAAAAAGAAAAATCTCAGGGCTGCATGCAAAGTGAATTGGGCCTCTTGAAGACATGGAGTGATAAGGTGGAAGCAGAGAAGAGCAGATTCATAACAATTGGGGGATTTATGGTTTAAAAGAGAAAAAAAAAACAAAACAAAACCCAAAAACAAACCTGCAGATAATTTTCTGATGAAACACAATGAGGTGGACTGGACCAAAACACAATAATTTTCCCTAAGTCTCAGAGCAGATCAGGGACTGTTTGAAACCAGAAAAAGGTCCTGCCAGGAATGCAATCAGACATCCTATAACTTCTGCTCTCATGTAATTAACCATAAGCCAAGCAAAAGGTGGCCAGAGAGTAAGGTTGAAGGAGGAAGGTTCTGGCAGGTTCAGGTGATGCTTCTGATCTTCTCACAAGGGTGAAACAAAAGCAAGATGGTCTGGGGACAATTCCATATGACAGCAAAATCAACTCATAGAATCATAAAATATGCTGAGTTGGAAGGGACCCATCAGGATGATCAAGTCCAACTCCTGTGTAGGGCACCCCAAGAATCACCCCATGTGTCTGAGAGCATTATCCACATATTCTTGAACTCAGGCAAGGTTGATGCTGTGACCATTTCCTTGGGGAATTTATTCCATTGATCAACTGCCCTCTGGGTGAAAACCATTTTCCTAACATCTCACCTAAACCTCCCCTGATTCAGCTTCCTACCATTTCCCCAAGTCCTCTCTTGGGTCACAGGAGTGAAGAAAACAGAACCTGCCCCATCTCTTCCCCTGGTGAGGAAGCTGTAGCCTGCACTGGGGTCACCCTTCAGCCTCCTTTGCTCCAAGGTGAACATTCCAAGTGACCTCAGCCAGCTGGATTCCTGTCTTTGATTCCCAGTCAGGGATTCCTCTTACCCCATTCTCCTATTACTCCCAGCACAAGTGTCCCACTGCCAGTGTGCTCTTTTTTTCATTTTCCACTGTCTGCCTATCTCCTTTCAGTTTTCCTTCCTCAGTTTCCACTGTATCCCTTCTTGTTTATTCTCAGCAGGTTTTATTTGAGTTAAATCTCTTTTATTTGCTCTCTGAGGGAGGGAAACCATTCAAGCTCCTTTTGCCTTAAGCAAAGGCAGAACAAGGTGGGCTGTGTAAGGTCAGTGGGATTTCATCCCTCAGCACCATCAACCTCAGAGCAAAGTACTTTAATTTTTATCCCTTCCATGTTCCCAACTCATCGTAGAACCATGATTTGATTTGATGATTTGATTTTCCTCCCATCACTAACTCAATTTTTACCTCTTGCCCACCCCTGCCATCAATATTTTGCAACCTCCATTGAAGATATTTATATTCTAATTATTGCTGGGGCTCTCCTGTAACTTCTAAGAAGATTAAACATCAAATCTATTCCCATGAGCAGCTGCTTGAAAAGGTTTAGAGGAAACATCACTAGAAGCTTTCCTTAATCCCAAATCATGCATCTTTTTACGTGGGCTCAGATTCATGGACACGTTTTCCATATACATCCACATGTGGCTGTTCCTTCTGGAAAACAGAAGGCTCTGGGAAGAGCTTAAAGCATCTTCTTGTCCATGGGCACTCTGCTTCTCTAGAAGGAGCAAGAAGAAAGCTGGGGAGGGACTTCTGACAAGAGCATGGAGTGATGGGATTAAAGGGAATGTTTTCAGATAAAAGAGGGGAGATTCAGATGAGATACTAAGAAGAATTTTTTGCCTGGGAAGGTGGGGAGCTGTGCAGAAAAACTGTGGATGCCACTCCCTGGAACTGTTCAAGGTTGGATGGGGGTTGGAGCAACCTGGGATAGTGGGAAAGGTCCCTGGGGATGTTCTTTATGGTCCTTCCTAACTCAAACCATTCTATGATTCTGTGAATATCTATTGGCATGCACGTGGATTCTCAAAAAATGTGCAATTTGGGTGATGCACCCATGCAGAAGGGAATCTTAAGTGTGCCACACACCAGCACAAAAAGCCAAAAACCTCTTTGTGAAGTTTTCTGGTGCAGATTTGGAGGTGGGAGTTGGGAAGGAGGTGAAGTGTGGCTTTGAGAAGGACATTCAGGCTGATGCTATCAGGTGCTGTTTGTACCAGCCTGAGAAATCTTTCCTTCAAGAAGCTGCATTTCCACTAGAGGGCTGGAAAAGCAAAGCTTTTCTATGCAAAGGAATCCGATTTATTCCTTGTGCTCCTTCCGTTATGCAGACAATTTATTTTTTGATTAAAAGAGACTATTTTAAACATTTCCTTACTTCATTTCTTAAAATGTCAGCCAGAAACCTTTGCTATGTGTGTCCAAGATTGCATTGCAGGCAGAGTTTATATGACATAAAACAGAGGCTCTGGCGTATTGGAAGAAATAAACCCAGAACATTTGTGTGAAGCAGTGTCTCATGGGCCAAAAACAAGGTTACATCTCTCTTATTTCAGACACATCTCTCATTTCTGCCCATCCATGCATCTGCCCATATTCTCTGGTGCTCTTCTTACATCAACTTACCTTTTAATATTCCTGATTATTTAAACAAAATGAGTTCCTACCATCTGTTTGCCTGCCTGCTCATTCCACTGGGATTTAACTCCAAAGCTGGTGTTGCTGTTGTTCTCCTGCTGAGCTTTCTGCATCAAGAACAGCTTTGGGGGACATCTGAAGAAATGTTGCAGATAAACAAGTCCTTTCTCAATAGCCTTGACCACCTCTTGGAATGCAAATAGATTTGAAGTGATGTTTGACTTCATCACTGCTGTGCCTGATGTGAAATTTGTTTAAATCCTAGAGAATGGAGAAGATATCATTGGGAGACTTGTATTTAATCATAGAATCATCAAGGTTGAAGAAGACCTCTAAGATCATCCAGCCCAATCACCCACCCTACATCCCTGTCATGGTTTAATGCTGGGTTGTCAATTAAACCAATTAACAGATCTCTCTATTAATGCCCCTCCCCTACCTGATAAAGGAAGGAGAGAGAAGAAAGGAGAGAGATTGATGGGTTGGAAATTAAACTACACAGCTTTAATGAAACAGGAATGAGAAATAGGAAAAAAATGACTAAATCTATACAAATATACAGGAAAATGGATCCCATGTTCCCCCCCCCTTTCCCCCAATAACTCTCCCAGCCCCACCGAGGCTGCAGGGCAGCCCTGGGAAAGTCCAGGCTGGACTCCTGGGGTCAGCAGCAGTGGGGAGCTGGAGGCAGGAACACACAGATTCAGGCTGGCATGGATCAGGAGCACAGGCAGAGGAAGGGATGGAATCCTCCCAGGATGCCCAAGCAAAGAGGGAGAGGGGAAGAAGGGGAAGCAGGAAGGGATTTGACCCTGGTGATCCCTCCAATTTCTCCTGAGGATGAGGTGGATGGGATGGAATCCTCTGTTTGGTCAATTCTGGCCATTTCTCTTGTCTGTTCCTCCCCAAAGGAGGGCTGCAGGTGGGACCTCTTGACTCCTTTTCTCCTTCCAGAAGGCAAAATGTTCCTCAGAGCTGAGCAGTGGCCTTGGTTCTGCACCCCATTCTCCAGCTGGAACTCTAAACCTCGAGTGGGATCAGTCCCAGCAGCAGAGACTGCCTGAGAAACTTGCTGTTCCTTTCAGCAAGTGCAGCTCCTTCCAAGAGACTCAGCTGAAAGCAAAAGTCCAAGACTTATCCTGGCCCAAACCAGGACAAGTCCCTAACCACTAACCCATCCCCTGTAGCACCTCATCCACCCATCTTTTGAACCCCTCCAGGGATGGTGCCTCCACGACCTCCCAGGGCAGCCTTTTTCCAATGTTTAGCCACTTTAATGTGAAGAAATTTTTTTCTAATATCCCACCTGAACGTCTCCTGGAGGAGTTTGACCCTTTCTCTTTCCTCTTGTCCTATCACAGGTCACCAGGGAGAAGAAGCCAACATCAATCCCACAACCACTTTCTTTCAGGGAGTTGTAGAGAGCAATGAGCTCTCCCCTCAGCCTCCTCCAAGCTGAACATCCCCAGTTCCCTCATCCTGTCTTCTTAACACCTCTTCTCCAGACCCCTAAAAATCTTGGTTTTCCTTCTATTCACCCTCTCCATCACCTCAATATCCTCCTCATAGTGCAGTGCCCAAAACTTCACACAGAACTGATGGTGTGGCCTTACTAAGAGTGAGTACCAGGGTTACCTCCTTGGTCCTGCTGCTCACACTATTCCTGATCCATGCCAGGATGGTTTTGACCTTCTTGGCCACCTGGACACACTTCTGGCTGCCAGTCAATGTCCCCAAACCCAAAGCACTGCTGGGGGGTGTTGTGTCCAACATGCAGGACCTGACATTTGGCCCCAGCCCATCAATCAGGCCTGTCTGGATCCTTCTGCAGAGGCTTTTCTGAGAGGCCAAAGGAAAGCAAGAGCAACGAGAGCCCTCGTGCTGTGTTTCTTTACTTTCAGGGCTGCCTCCTTATTTTCAGGCTTTCAAAAAGTGTCCTTTTAAGGGCCACCCTCTTCACTCTTAAACTGAGCTGTACAGACAGAAACCTTGTTTACCAGCAATAAATAAAGAAGTGTTGCTAATGAAGTGCTGCTCTGTGATTCCTATTCCCTTCAGCCTTACAGTTAATTATGATATTAACTGTTGCTGTTACATTATGCTGACATTTAGAGCACTCCAAAATTGGCACAATGAGCAGAATGGGAGAATTAAACACAGAGAAGTTAATGAGTGAGGTTTGGGCAAGGACTGGGCAGCACCCTTTGCTAACAAAAGAAATGGGCTCAATTTCTCCTCCATTTCATAGAATCATAGAATAGTTTGGGTTAGAAAAAACTGGACCTGTTAGTTCCAACCCCCCTGCATGGGCACGGACATCTTCTATCAGCCCAGGTTGCTCCAAGCCCCATCTAACCTGACTTCAACACCTTCCAGGGATGGGGCATCCATAACTTCCTTGGACAACCTGTGCCAGGGTCTCGCCATGCTCAAAGGAAAAAATGTCTTCCTAATTTCTAACTTAAATCTCCCCTCTTCAAGGATTAAACCATTGCCCCTTGACCTCTCACCACACCCCCAGGTCAAAAGATTTCTGACCTAAATGTGAAAGGAGTGACCTGGAGATAGTTTATAAATAATAAATAATAGTTTAAGAACTGTTAGGATGTATCCCCTCCTAATGATAGCGTTTTTCCAGAAGCCAACATTCATAGAATCATAGATTTACAGAATTTCATAGAACGGTTTAGGTTGGGAGGGACCTTAAAAATCACCTGGTTCCAACCATTCTGCATGGGGCAGGAACGCCTTACACTTGACCAGGTTGCTCCAAGATCCCATCCAACCTGGTCTTGAACACTTCCAGGGATGGGGCAGCCACAGCTTCCTTGGGCAACCTCTTCCAGTGTCTCAAAACCCTCAGATTTTCACAGAACACATAACAACATTTATATGAAATAATTTCTTCCTAATATCTAACCTAAATTTCCCCTCTTCAAAGTTTTAAATAATTTCTCCTTTTCCTCTCACTACACATCCCTGCAAAAAGCCTTCCCCCAGCTTTCTTGGAGCCCCTTCAGATATTGGAAGGTTGCTCTAAGGTCACCTTGGAGCCTCCTCTTCTCCAGGCTGAACAACCTCAATCCCTCAGCCTGGCTTCCCAGGGAGCTGCTCCAACCCTCTGAACATTTCAGTGGCTCCTCTGGACATGTCCCAGGAACTCTGTGTCCTTCTGATGCTGGGGACTCCAGAATTGGACCCAGGACTCCAGGTAGGGTCTCAGAAGAGCAAAGGGGGAGAATCCCCTCCCATGGCCATCTCTCTGTGCTTCTTCTGATGCAGCCCAGGACCTGGTTGGCTTTTTGGGCTGCATGTTCACATTGACTGCTCATGTTGAACTTCAAATTTGCCTGTGAGGTGCAGTTTGTCAGATCTGGAAGTTGTTAAGTAGAAATTCTACCATAGTAGAAGAAAAGGCTAGAGAAAATGTAATTTATATTAAAAAAAAAAAAAAAAAAAAAAAAAAAAAAAAAAAAAACACAACAAAAGAATTGTAAGTGATTAAACCTATGAGCAAACACTAAATATTCCTGTTTAGGAATCACACAGCCCAAATTCACCAGCAAGAAATGCAGATGAATCTGTCTCTTATTTATTTTTTCCTTCAAAGCGATGAATTTCATGAACAAGAACAAAGTGGCAGAGAAAAAGTTTGACCAAAACAATAATAACTAAAAAAAAAAAAAAATGAAAACCAAACAAAAACTCCTGAAGCTTTTGAAACATTATGACACAGATTTCAATTTAGTTGCTCACTTGCAGACTCTTTGCAGGTGTAATGTGTCTGAGAACCCTGGCAGAGGTGCTTGGTTATCACCTGATAGTACCAGATGGCAGAGGAACACATCCTGCCAACTTTGGATGTCAAGATGCTGTAATTCCTCCTTTACCAGCTATGAGAGATGTTCTGCTGGGAAAAGTGGGTACTGCTCAGGTGATAGAAGCATCTCCAACCCCAACATCCCTGTCCATAATCTGAACAGCAGGGAGCTCCTGGTTCTTTTCCATCTTATTTGATGGAAAATTTCTTCTGCAACACCAGGTAATTTTCTCCTGGCTGTCAGTGGGCAGAGCCATGGCTCCAGCTGGAGAGCAGAGGTTTCTACCAGAGCTTGAAAAGCCTTGTGCTCAAATCTATGTTTCAGTTTTTCATGGAACAGAATCATTTTGGTTGGAAAAAAAATTTAAGATCACTAAACCATGATACACTAAACCATGTCCCTCAGCACCACATCCATGTCTTTTAAATCCCTCCAGGGATGGTGGCTCCATGACTTCTCTGGACTGCCTGTTCCAGTGCCTGATAATCCCTTTAGTGAAGAAATATTTCCTAATATCCAATATAAATCTCCCCTGGCACAGCTTGAGGCTGTTTCCTTTTTTTTTTCCACGTCTGACCAACTTCCAGCTCCTTCCAACTTCCTTTTGGGGAGCTGGAGAGAGCAAGAAGGAATCCCTACAAGTTCCTGTTCTCCAGGCAAATGGAGAGGGAAAGGGAAGGGGAAAGGGCAAGGGGAAAGGGAAGAGGAAGGGGAACAGGAAGAGGGGAAAGGGAAGAGGAAGAGGAAAGGGAAGGGGAAAAGAAAGAGAAAGGGGAAAGGGAAGGGGAAGGGGAAGGGGAAGGGGAAGGGGAAGGGGAAGGGAAAGGGGAAGGGGAAGGGGAAGGGGAAGGGGAAGGGGAGAGGAAGGGGAAAGGGAAAGGGAAAGGGAAAGGGAAAGGGAAAGGGAAAGGGAAAGGGAAAGGGAAAGGGAAAGGGAAAGGGAAAGGGAAAGGGAAAGGGAAAGGGAAAGGGAAGAGGAAGGTTAAGGGGAAGAGGGGAAGGGGAAGAAGAGGAAGAGGAAGGGGAAGAGGTAGGAGAAAAGGAAAAAGGAAAGGGAAGGGGAAGGGGAAGAGAAAGAGGAAGAAGAAAAGAAAGGGCAAAGGGAAGGGGAAGGGAAAGGGAAAGGGGAAGGGGAAGGTTGGGTGGAGAAAGGATTGAGGACAGCCCTGAGTAGAAGGACTTGGGGGTGACGATGGCCCAGAAGCTTAACAAGAGGAGTACATGTTCAGCCCAAAAAGCCAACCAGGTCCTGGGCTGCATCAGAAGAAGCACAGAGAGATGGTCAAGGGAGGGGATTTTCCCCCTCCACTCTGCTCTTCTGAGACCCCACCTGGAGTTCTGGGTCCAGTTCTGGAGTCCCCAGCATCAGAAGGACACAGAGCTCCTGGGACATGTCCAGAGGAGCCACTGAAATGTTCAGAGGGTTGGAGCAGCTCCCTGGGAAGCCAGGCTGAGGGATTGAGGTTGTTCAGCCTGGAGAAGAGGAGGCTCCAAGGTGACCTTAGAGCAACCTTCCAATATCTGAAGGGGCTCCAAGAAAGCTGGGGGAGGACTTTGGACATGGGGGTTTAGGGAGAGGACAAGGGGAAATGGGTTAAAACTTGAAGAGGGGAGATTTAAGTTGGACATCAGGAAGGAATTCTTTAATTTGAGGGTTTTGAGACACTGGAAGAGGTGGCCCAAGGAAGCTGTGGCTGCCCCATCCCTGGAAGTGTTCAGGGCCAGGTTGGAAGGGACCTTGAGCAGCTTGGACTAATGGAAGATGTTCCTGCCCATGCAAGGTTGTCCTCTTATTGTTCCCTTCTAACCCTACCCATTTGATGATTCTGTGATATATCTCTAATATATTCCAGCATTTCTATAGTGCTGTTGCCTTCAGCTCCTTATTCCCAGTTACCCAGTTGTTTCTAGCTTGTGCCTTCTCCAGTGCCTTCACTTCAGACTTCATTTTCCTCTCCTTGCCTCCCTGTCTTTGCTTCACTGGAAATGTATTTCACTGTCCCATTAAATATAACAAAATTCAACACAACTTAATTCAAGTCTGATTTCAGTGTTATTTGTTTTGGTTTTTTTTCATTCAGCTTGCCCTAATTCAATCTATTTCTACTAACTGTTACGCATCTAAATGCAATTTTAGGAATTTCATTAAAAATCATTTGCCTCAGAGGAAATAAATAACTCTCAAAACCAACAAGAATCAATACGATGTGATTGTGTTCAGTGCAATTCCGTTCAACAGAAGGAAATTAAATCACTGCTATGCAGAGTATTGCAATTAAAATTCATCCCTGAAAATCAGGTCAAAGTTTAATTAGTGCAAGAGATTTGATTTAAGATTTTTGTTTGGGTTTTCTTTAGTGTATTCATAATTCTATCCCTCAATGTGCTTTTCTGTGATGCTGCCACTCATGCATCATTTTTTTTCCCACATAATGCTGTTGGAAGAGTCATTTTACACATGCTGATCTATGAGCTTCCTTTCAGCCCCCTTTTCTTATATTTTAGGATTCTTTCTGTCTTGACACCCTGTTGCCTGAAATTCTTTTCCAGAGCTGCTAGGAACAAGTTGGGGGTGAAAACACAGCCAGCTGGATTCAGGTTGATAAACCCAACCTGAATCTCAGCTCCATCAAGAGTTTCTTGATGCTGCCATGTTGGGTGGCCAAAAATCAGAGCTCTGCTCTTCCACCAGTTGCAGAACAGAGTTGAGGAGTGACCTGGTTTGGGCCAGGATAAAGGTGATTTTGTTCTCTTGGACTTTTGCTTTTAGCTAAGTCTCTTGTAAGTAGTTGCACTTGCTGAAATTAACAGCAAGTTTCTCAGACAGTGTGTGCTTCTAGGATTGATAACACTTGATGTTTAGAGTTACTGCTAGAGACTGGTATGCAGAGCCAAGGACACTGCTCAGCTCTGATGAGAACATTTTACCATCCAGGAGGATAAAGAGATCCCACCTGCAGCCCTCCTTTGGGGAGGAACAGACAAGAAAGATGCCAGAATTGACCAAACATTATTCCATCCCATATACATCATACTCAGTATAAATTTGAGGGATCACCAGGGCCAAGTCATGATTTCCTGCTCCAGCTTCCAGCTGCCTGTCCTTCCTGCCTTTCCTGCTTCCCTTCCTTCACCCAGCATCCTGGGAGGATTCCATCCCTTCCTCTGCCTGTGCTCCTGATCCATGCCAGCCTGAATCTCTGTGTTCCTGCCTCCAGCTCCCCACTGCTGCTGACCCCAGGAGTCCAGCCTGGACTTTCCCAGGGCTGCCCTGCAGCCTCGGTGGGGATGGGAGAGTTATTGGGGGAAAGGAGGGAGGAACCAGGGATCCATTTTCCCAGATCTTTGTATAGATTTAGTCATTTTTCCTATTTCTCATTCCTGTTTCATTAAAGCTGTGTAGTTTAGTTTCCAACCCATCAGTCTCTCTCCCTTATTCTCTCTCCTTTCTTTATCAGGGAGGAGAGAGAGATTAATAGAGAGTGTCTGTTACTCGGTTTAATTGCTGGGCCAATGTTAAACCCTGACAAGGATTAAAAAAAAAAATATCTCTGAGCATTTTGAGAATGAAGCTGGGTTGAGAGTTGCCCCCTGTCAGTGAGAGCATCCTTCCTGGGAGATTTTCAGCTTGATCACCTTAACACAGAGAAATGTCTTTCCTGCTACTTGTGCATGTGAATTATGTGAATTTATTTAGGGAAAGCAATGCTCATGGCCCTGCTTGCTAAGGAAAAGAACAGATTTGATGTGTACTTGCACCCAGCTGGTGCAGCTTGGGAGATACTGGCCTAGAAAGGGACTCATCTCATTTGACTTACATAGAGGTTTCCTTGTGAATGATTTGTCTTATCTTAAATCAGATACAGAAAATAACCCAATGTCAGCTGTCTAGGAAAGCTTATTTCTCTCCACTGATTCAGAGGACTGGTTGAGATGTTAAGGTTGCAGAAAAAGAATTACATTCTGGATGCTTATTTTTCTTTATGCTCCCATTTAATCTTGGCTGAAAGGTGAAGTTTCTACACCCTCCAGGTTTTTTTTTTCCATATTTTCTTCTCTAACTGGACCAGATTTTCAGAACTTAATTCAGAAACACAATAATAGGCTGAAACAAACATTACAGTCCTATAAACGTGTATTCTGATATGATTAATAGAACATAATGTACAGCTAAAACAAAAAGGGAACATCAAAGGAAAATAATTCCATATGAAATTGTTTCTTTAAAAAACACTGAAAAGAAAGTAGTTCCTGCAAAACACTTCAATACTGATGAAGCTGCAATTGCAGGGGGAAATTACTCAAATCAAATTTTCTTCAAGTATCTCCACTTACAGTGCTCTGGTGGAGCAACAACACAAAATGCATCCTTCCAGAGCAGTGTAAGAAAGACTGCACTATTAACAAAAAGATCTGCCTCATTTTATATCAACAGGGGAGAAAGAAATCAAAGAAGTGCTGATAACACTTTACAAATGACTTCTCAATTTTCCAGCCTTCCAAAGAGTCAGAAAGCAGAGAAACTCACGTAGATTGTTTCAGGCTCAGATTGAATAAAAAAAAAAAGGAGCAAAATACATCACACAATTCAGAGTGGAACTGATGTGTTCCCCTTCTCTCTCGTCTCTGTGATTCCTACAAGCTGGTTTAAAGCTTTCCCTCTAGCTTAAGAAATTATTAATCTGTGTGGAATTGTAGGAAGGAAAAGGATGCTGAGAGGCAGCTGCTCTGGGGGGTGAATTTCCCAACCTTGCCCAGAAAATGCAAAGAATTTCAAGGATTGATGTTTCTTGCAATCAGCACCATTTCCTTGGAGCCTTTTCCTTGGCACTGCAGGGTCAATGATGTCAGGCAAGAAAATGATGACCCATAGGAAATATTCCTGCAAGAACCAAGCTGTTGTGATAGGAAGGGGTTTGAGTGGTCATGGGAAAAGATTCTGCAAGGGGAAAACCATCTTGACTGCCCCATCATCAAACTTTGCAAGGGGAAAACCATCTTGACTGCCCCATCATCAATGGGGCAGCCACCATTCTCTCTGAGACAGATACAAACTCCTGACAAATAAAAAGGGACAAATTCTGGAGTAGATTTAGGCAAAAAAAAAATAGTAAAGTGACCACTAGAATCTGTACAGAAAAAAAAAAACCCTCACAACCCCTCCTTGTTACTCAGAGTTGTTTTCCTACCAGCTACTACCCATAGTTAAGACCCTGGTGAGGTCGAGGGTGGAATGAGAAGAATTTGGAGAATATTTATTTTCAGGGAAGAGTGGAGGGACAGTTTTATAGTTGTATGCACAGGATGTGGTCTGGTTTCTGAAAAGAAAAAGAAAAAAAAAACCCAGCTAACCAGGGAAAGCTGTGACACAAAGTGAATTCATTTAGGAAATGTGTTTTGTGATTACAGAATCGTGATTCAGATGGGAAGAAAAAAGGCAAATTATGCATGTGGGTTGTTTGTTTCTTTTAGTTTTACTTCCATTGTGCAGAGATATATATTATTTCTTTACTTTCTTCCACTTTCTTCCTATTCTTGAATGAAAATCTAGGAAGCTAGGACTTGGATTAAACTCAGTTGTGTGTTTTTCAGAAACAGGAGGGGTGAGTTTATAGAATGATTTCCTGAAAACGTTTGTATAAAAACTTTGAAAGCTTAGTTAGACTTCTGCAGAATTTTTGGAATCCTTTTTCTCTGCACTTTTTAAATTGGTGTTTGATCTCACCACATCCAAATCAAATACTGAAGAAAGAACAATTTAAAAAAAAAAGTCCAGCTTCCTATAGTTCCTGGGTAAATAGACACTGTGAAAAAAAAACAGCTCTGGATCAGACTGTTCTCGTTAGCTTTGCAAATTAGTGAGCTCAGCATTATGCCATCCAAAATGAAATAAGGCTAAAATGTGCTGGTTTAATTAGATTGTCACGTGTTAGGAAAAGTATTATTCACGGCGAGTATCAAAACATTAATGACAATTAGATAGACTCAGATTCCCTCCATCTGAATCGGACAAATTAACATGGTCTTGGAGGTCTCCATTAAATCTTTTAGCTGGGTACTATATTCATGTTAAAGTGGGGGGAAATCTTCTCTGCTGATGGAAACTCAGCCACTTTCTGACATCAGCTCAAGGTTGTAAATCACAGACATTCCTCTTCATGCCAGAAACTCACATTTTTTTCTGGCCTGACACTCATCACCGATGTAACTCATTTCCTGCTAGAAAGTTATTAGCATTTGACTGCATAAAATGAGCTGAGCTGGACTAAGGGAGATGTGGTAAGTACAGAAATGATTAATAGGATAAGGAGACAAAGTTGCAGCAATTATTTCTTACAAGGTGGCCTCAGGGCCATCCCTCTTGGGCAAAGTCCTCTACTCAACCTGGGAGCAGAAGTGAGGTCCAACCATACCACACAGGCATGAGCTGAGAGAGGGGTTGGGAAACCAACACTGAGCATAATCCCATGAGCTGCAGGCAGGAAAAGACATCCCTTGAAGTTAGGGTGGCTTTGGGCAGTGCCCAGTTCTGTCCACAGCACAGACACGAGTGAAGGAACGAGATGGTTGTATGGGAGGTCAGTGGCTTAAAACCCATTCTGCATCAGGGAGAGGAAAAAAAAAAGGCTTTGGACAGTCTAATAATTCCCCTTTCATAGCTGTTCTGTCAGTCTTTGCCTAATGAATCCAGAGGGGGGAGGCTATGTGACAACATTCAGGACCTCATGGACTCCTGATTTTAAGAGATTCTTCCTTCACTTAGGTGCAGTGTAGCCCCTGGGGACTTGGGTCCAAAATCAACTACAAAACCTCTGGGATATTTCAGTATTTCACTCCCAGTTCACCTTTCCTCATGTCCTTTTACAATGTGGATGTGAACACGTGTGGTGCTTGGGTTTTCCTCTCTTAGGTGAGAGCCAGACAGCTCAGATCCACAGACGGATTTACTAGACAAAAGATTTCAAAGGGGATTGAGCTCCTTAAGTAGGAATTAGGTGTGCAAACACTTTTCTGGGTTTCTGAAACTAATATAGCACAGAACAAAGTGATTTATGAAGAGAACAGAGGAGAGTTAATGGATGAGACAGATGGTCTTTTGCTTCTTTGTGTGTAGACATTCATCCACATCTATTCATTTCTCCTCTTGCCCTGATCTTCCTTTTCCTACTTTTGTTTTTAGATCTTGGCAGCAGCCCAGCTCTTGCTTCTTCCAGAAAACCAGCAACATGGACTTCAGGTGGATGCAGGCCCCTCTGCAGATCATTTCCACTGCTTCTTTTTTGCTCACAATTTCAGATTTGCAATATTAATTTGTAGAGCATCCCTCCTGCTCTGGCTACATCATAGGAATTTCTAGCTCTCTTTCTTCTAACATCTACTAATGTCAGTGAAATATGAACACCAGAGAATAAAATGGTCATCTATTTCTTGCAGAGTCTTGTTCTTGGAGCAAGTGTTGTCAGCTCTTGGAGGCTGCCAAGTTTATTTCACATTATCTTCTTTGCAAAACCAGCCAGAATTCATTATCTTCTGGAGACTGGAGAACTCACAATGAGTTCTAGAAGGTTAAACCTTGAGGAAACCCTTCTGTAACTCTGCTCCAGGTGAAACTCATCCATGGAGGACATCCCTCATCCTTGCTCTGGGGTCTGATGGTTGGCAGAACATTTCTTTCTGCAGCAGATATGGAGATGGCAAATCCCCTGAATTAGTGCTATAATGCAAACTCCTTGGTGCAAATCTGTAACCAGTGGCTTTTCCACTGATTATATCCCTGATTCCATCCACAGTGGCTTATTCTATGATTCTATGGTTCCATCCACTGAATGCTGCTAATAGGGACCACTAGATTTGGTTAAAGAATTCATCCAAACTCCATGGAATGAAGTTGGGAGGCCTTAGGGGGTCTAAGATGCCAGAGGGGTTTAGAGGACAGATATTCCATCCATCCCTTATCATCTTCAACACTTCAAAGGCTCTGTCAGAGGCTTGATGGCTCAACAGGCAGCTTGCAGCCTTGGGTGGTTCCAGGCAGAATGAAGAAGGCTTCAATGTGCAACCTCAAGAGGAGAGGTCAATGCCTGCTTTCTCCCTTTCTAACAAATTAAGGACTTCTACAAAGGCTGAATTCTGGTAAATAGGAAATTCCTTTCAAGCACATGGTGAGAGACAGCAAACCAAGCCAGATTTGGCTTTAAACCTAAAAAAAACCCCACAAATGGGCCTCTGAGAAGTAATATCCAGAAGCTAGCTCAAGTATTTCTGCTTAAAGTACATAGAAAATTCTTTCCTTTTTTCCTTTTTATTCCTTTTTTTTTTTTTTTTTTTAATAGAAAAATGGATAATCTTCCCCTGAAGAGGCTAAATAATGGGTGAATTTATCATGTCCACTGCTTCTCTGCTCTGAAGGTTGCTTTAGCTTGATGATTAAAGATGTACACTTCGAATTCAGTTCTAAGTTTGCTAACTTAAATTCCCAGCCACTAGAACTTCTTATTCCCTTTTTTTTTTTTTTTTTTTTTTTTTTGCTTGACTCATGAGCAAGTATCTGATAAGAAATTAGGACCTGTAACCCAATCATCTGCTAAGCTTCATTTCACTTCACTAAAGAAATCATGCTCCTGACTGTCTGTCACTGAAGAGCTTCTCTTCCAGCTTCAGATAAATTTCCCACAATATCCCAACAGCTACTGCCCAAAGTTTCACTTTGAAAGAAAAAAAAATTTAAAAATGCTATATGAATCTTTTCTCTGACCACGTTTTCTATTGCTGCAAGATGTCCTGAATTATTTTATTTTTTTTTTAACCAGGGCAAAAATAACACTTTTTTTGTGAAGACAAGGGAGAAGCAGGAAGGTAAAAATGTGGTAACTAATGACAGGTTTTGACCTAGAATAAAAATGCCTCAGCACAATGTACTGAGGAATGAGTGAAGTTGCAAAATAAACTCTTAGGTTGAGGATATTTTTTCCCATTTTCCATCTTTTTTTCTGTGTTTATACTGGTCTTGCTGACCTAATGAATAACCCTGTCACTGCCTCACCTGACTCACCACCCAAGTATCTGAGATGGTTCCAGTGCTGTCCAGAAAAGTGCCACAATTCAGCTCCCTGAGAAACCTCTCAGGCAGATGTGTAAATCACAGCAATTTCATAGAATGAATTATAGAATGGTTTGGGTCAGAAGGAACCTTAAAAATCGAGTTCCAGCCCCCCTGTATGAGCAGGGAAAACCTCCCAGGTTGCTCCAAGCCCCATCCAACCTGACCTGAGACACTTCCAGGGATGGGGCAGCTACAGCTTCCTTGGGCAACCTGTTCCAGTGCCTCAGCACCCTCAAATTTAAAGATTTTTTTCCTAATGTCCAACCTAAATCTCCCCTCTTCAAGTTTTAAACCATTTCCCTTTCTCCTCTCCCTACACCCCCATGTCCAAAGCCCTCCCCCAGCTTCTCTTCAGATATTGAAAGGCTGCTCTAAGGTCACCTTGGAGCCTCCTTTTCTTTAGGTTGAACAATCCCCAACTTTCCTCTTTTTAACTAAGTTTTTTTTCCCCACAGTAATCATGTCCTAATCTCAGTGTATGTCAGAATCCCTCAGCATTTATGCATGCAGAAAAAAACCCAAGTGATTAAATAGAGTTCAGTATTAAATTGCATCTGCATAATTGCTCTTCTGTCTGGTTAAATGATGCACTGTACATTTTCCAATTTTCTTGTCACAGCACTTGTGAAACTCTGGATAGCATGGGATGAAATGCAGCCAAACTCAGGCCCCTGAGAAAAACTTCTTTTGAATTTGCAAGGTATGAATTGAGGTTGCTTGAAGATGGCATAAGGTGGTGAGTGCAACAAATAGGAGCTTGTGTGGCATGCTTGGACCAGGATCTTCCTCTCCCATCAGCATCATGTTTGCCAAAGAGATTTAACCATTTGCTACAACAGGTTCTGGCTGCTTGGTGTGGGAGATCTGTGGGAACACACATCCCAGGGAACATTCCAAAGACATGTTGAACATTCCAGAACAGGGAATATTCCAGAAACGTCCATATTGAGCCACGGGATGAGGTTCAACAAGGCCAAGTGCCGGGTCCTGCACTTTGGCCACAACAACCCCATGGGGAGCTCCAGGCTGGCACAGAGTGGCTGAGAGCAGCCAGGCAGAAAGGGACCTGGGAGTCTGGATTGACAGGAAGCTGAACATGAGCCAGGAGTGTGCCCAGGTGGCCAAGAAGGCCAATGGCATCCTGGCCTGTATCAGGAACAGCGTGGCCAGCAGGTCCAGGGAAGGGATTCTGCCCCTGTACTCAGCCCTGGTGAGGCCACAGCTTGAGTCCTGTGTCCAGTTCTGGGCCCCTCAGCTCAGGAAGGAGATTGAGGTGCTGGAGCAGGTCCAGAGATGAGCAAGGAGGCTGTGAAGGGATCCAGCACAAGTCCTGTGAGGAAGGGCTGAGGGAGCTGGGGGTGCTGAGGCTGGAGAAGAGGAGGCTCAGGGGAGACCTCATCACTCTCTACAACTCCCTGAAAGGAGGTTGGAGCCAGGGGGGGTGTTGGTCTCTTTTCCCAGGCAACTCTCAGCAAGACAAGAGGGCAGGGTCTCAAGTTGTGCCAGGGGAGGTTTAGGTTGGAGATTAGCAAGAATTTCTTTACCAAGAGGGTGATCAGACATTGGAATGGGCTGCCCAGAGAAGTAGTGGATTCTCCATCCCTGGAGATATTTAAAAAGAGACTGGATGTGTCACTCAGTGCCATGGGCTGGGAACTGCAGCGGTAGTGGATCAAGGGTTGGACTTGATGATCTCTGAGGTCCCTTCCAACCCAGCCAATTCTATGATTCTATGATTCTATGATTCTATGTTTCTATGACTGGATGGTTTTGTCATCACCAAGGGGGTACCACAGCTACTGGAGTCTCATACCTCAAAGTAAGATTTATTTATTTATTTATTTATTTATTTATTTTCTTTTTTAGTTTGGACAAGATTTAATTGAACCATTCTGGAATAATGGAACTTTTAAATAAAACTAAAGCTGTGAAGTATCTTTAGGCAAATTTGTTTCTTGACAATTCAACTTTTTGTTTGATAATTCCTGGATGTCAGCTGTTTCCTGAGGCTGGGTAATTAACCCACATGACCTCCAAGCATGTCATGAAGATTTCTTAGACCTGCATCTTCCTCTTCTCCTTAGAAAAGATGATTCTGACACCAAATTCTCTTAGGTCAAGGTGGAATGAATCCCTCCCACCACTCCTCTCTTCACCTGATCCTTCTTTCTACGTGGTGGACACAGGGATATCAGACACTAACACATCGGGGAGAAGCTCTTTTCTTTTCCTCTTTCCCTCTTTTTTTTAATTAATATTTCCAGCACATAATTTAATTTACACACTCTTTCTACTTCAATGACTTCTACCCTGACAGCTCTCTGCCAACAGATTGATAAAAATTAACCTTAATATCATGAGAAATGGGAACTGCACTGAGTTTTGCAACTGTTCTTCCTCTGAGCATCAGATACAAACTAAAGTTGGTTTAAAACCACTCCAAACAGCATGAGAAACCCCTATTTCTACAAAATCAGAGAATGGTTTGTGTTGGAAGGGACCTTAAACATCGTCTCCCCTGCATGGGCAGGGACACCTCCCACCAGATCAGATTCCTAAGAAAGATCCAAGCTGGATATTAGGGGAAGAACGTTTTTTCCCTAGCAGGGAACAAGCTACCCAGAGATCTTGTGAAATCTCATTTCTTGGAGATCTGAAAGACCTGATTAAACAAAGCTATGCCTGACCTGCTCTACAATTGGCAATAGTCCTGCTCCAAGATCAGAGGCTGGATGAGGGGTTTCCAGACTTCTGGTACACTTGGGATGGGGAGTTCTAAACATCCTGCCAAGAACCTTAGAAATTCAGTGTAAGGTAGAGCCTTCATGTGTCTTGAAGTCCTAGTTTATCACCTCACAAATCCCACTCTGGGATTTTCCCATGTTTTCTTCTGTCTCCCTGGCCATCAAGATTCAGGTGCAGCTCACTGTGCTTCAGACCTCAGCTCCAAATAAATCTTGGCCTATCTTACAGACTGACAACTCCTATTTTACATCCCAACTATTGCACTGGAATTTTTACCCTTGCTGTCTAAAAGTGGCTGAGGGAAATATCTCTTGTCTGGATAGTGATGTAGAGACCTCCCCTTCCAGATCTCCAGAGTCCTAATTTGGGAGCCTCCCATAGTTAAAGGCAAGAGACAGACAAAACCAGGGTTGATTCAGAGCTGCCTAGAAGAGTGTTTCCATGTATATTCATCTGAAGGATCATCTTTGGAAGGTTTGAAGTCTCATCTGAGACATCTCATATAAACTACAATATTAGAAGGATTGGACCAGATGTTGTCCCATCCAACTTGACCTTCTATGATTCTATGATTCTGTGATCTTCATCTCCACTGATGACAAAGTCTACACAGCCAACTTAGAGTTGATGCATTTATTTTTCCCCTTCAATACATCTCTCTCCAGAACCCAGGCTGAACATGTGAATCCCTTTCACTGAGGAAAGTCCCACAAAACCAGTCTTTGTCTTTCCTACCAGAGGTACCATTGTGAAAACAAGTCACAAGGATCTTGCAGCTGGTTCCTTGTGTAGTTAGGTTGCTCTCACAAGCTGTTTGGGATGCAGGTTGGGACCACTGTCTAGCATCCATCCCAGCATTTTGGTCTTCCTGGGTGGGCTGTCCAACAGAGGCCATAGAAAGGGCTGTGTACTTTTTTATTATTTTTTAAATCCTTCTAAGGATCTGGCTATGATCCCTTGGAAGCAAAGGAGAAAAAAACCAAGATTCCTCTATGATTTAGATTTAATCTGAATTATGAACAGAAAGCAGGAGCCACACCATCATTTGCAACTACAAAGTTACAACCAGCATGGCTCTTTTCAAAAAGAAATAGAAGACTTTAGGGCTAATTATAACAGGCTTTCTAATTCCCATCTGGAGTCACAAAATCAATAGAAACTCCTTGCTTCATTAAATAAGTGCAGTTGCCAATGGCTGGTGCTGTTCCATCTGCAGGTGTACTAAAGCCTGTTGATTTAGTGTTTATCTTGCTCAAAAGACTTTTTACAAGGCATGAAGCCAGGGAGCTGCTACCTCCTGCACCAGAGAAAGAGAAGACAGAAGGAGGGAGAAGCCTCTTGAGCTGCTTTGACAGAAACAGGAGACGTGGTCAAGTTTTCTTGAACTGCTTTGAAATAAAAATGTTCTTTTGGAGAGTCAGTGCCATCTGAGGTCTGTGCTACTGTGGTCCTAACAGTGCCTGAGCTGTCTTGTCCTCCAAACCTTCTGTCCTGGTTTGGGCCAGGATAAAGGTGGTTTTCTGTTTCTGTACTTTTGCTTTTAGCTAAGTCCCTTGTAAGTAGTTGCATTTGCTGAAATTAACAGCAAGTTTCTCATGCAGTGTGTGTGCTTCTAGGACTGATAACACTTGATGTTTATAGTTACTGCCAGAGACTGGTGTGCAGAGCCAAGGACACTGCTCAGCTCTGAAAAAAAACATTTTACCGTCCAGGAGGAGTAAAGAGGTCCCACCTGAACCCTCCTTTGGGGACGAACAGACAAGATAGATGCCAGAATTAACCAGAGTATTCCATCCCATATACGTCACACTCAGTATAATTTGAGGCATCACGAGGGCCGAGCCAGATCTTTTCCTGATTTCCTGCTTCCCTTCCTTCACCCGGCATCCTGGAAGGATCCTGTCCGTTCGTCTGCCTGTGGTCCTGATCCATGCCAGCCTGAATCTGTGTGTTCCTGCCTCCGGTTCCCGACTGCTGCCGACTCCAGGAGTCCAGCCTGGACTTTCCCAGGGCTGCCCTACAGCCTCGGTGGTGACGTGAGAGTTATTGGGGGAAAGGAGGGAGGAATGTGGTATCCATTTTCCTGTATATTTGTATATATTTAGTAATTTACCTATTTATCACTACTGTTTCATTAAAGTTGTGTAGTTTAGTTTCCAACCCATAAGTCTCTCTCCCTTATTCTCTCTCCTTTCTCTATCAAGGAGAGAGAGAGATTAATAGAGAGCGTCTGTTATTCGGTTTAATTGCCGGGCCAGTGTTAAACCGTGACACCTTCAGGGACTGATGTGCAAGTAGATTCCTCCTTCCTCTAACTCCCCACCTGCTGTATCTCATGGAGAGATGGAGGCATTGGAAGTCTGGGTTTGAAGGGGAGAAAGTTTTGGTTCATTTGGCCAAATTAATCATGTAGGTCAAAGGAGGATTTGGATATGGAGTTACAAAGGTTTTTCATCCTGGTCAAGTGGGAGGTGTCCCTACCCATGAAAAGGGGTTGGAATTAGGTGACCTTTACAATCCTTTCCAACCCAAATCAATCCATGATTATATGATTCTGGTAGCTCTAGATAAAAGAAGAGATTCCAAGGGTGGCTAAATGAAATAAAATCTATTTGAAAAACATGGGGCTTTTTTGTCTACTGGAAGAAAGAAAGGTGGATTAGTAGTATGACTTGAAAGCCTTCAGCTTCTCTTCTTTACACTAATTATTTTCAGAATTTCTAGCCTTGCTCCTGCTGACTTGAGGTCCTTTAAGTCCTTTTCACCTTCCCCTAAAATTAGATTTACAATTAGATTTACAAGTATTTCCAGAGGTTACCTTTCCAGGATTGGGAGGACAAAGTCTAAGAGGAGAAACTTAGCTGAACTAAGTTCAGCTAAGGAGAAACTTAGACCCTACAGACTGCTGGCACTTGTTCTGACCTGAATGTGAGGAACAGACTTCAGGCCTCCAGAGAGAAAACCCACAGGTAATTAAGAACTGATTTTCCCTCTCTGGTCCTCCTAACTCCTTGGAAGATGGGATACTGGGGGTGAGCACTATTAAGGAGAATTGCCTGAAGTAAAACTGATGGAATGGCCCCAGTAAGAAAAAACCCAAACATTTCTAATTGAAAAGTAAAAATGGAAATCTCTCATGCTGTGGGATACTCCCCCACTGGCTATAGATGTTGGTGGTTTGTGAAGTATATTCTGGTTTTCTGTTGTGAAACCAAACTTCTTCATGAAAGCAACTATTTGTGGATCCTTTTGAAGGGTATCCCTTTGGTAGTTAACAGATTGATGGTTCTCCAGACTGACCCAGAATGCAATCTCTTCTACTTCTGAGCTCCATTCAAGCCATTAGGGTTTCTCAAAGTATTTACATTGAATTATACCAAAAATCTATTAGGATTAAGTGATGAGCATAACAAGATGAGTTGTCTTACAAAATGGACAGTAGGTTCTATCAGCTTTCCATCTTCCATTTAAGTGTTTATGAACCATTTTTATTTTTTTTTTAATCAGAACAAACTAGCTAGGAGCTGCTTTCCTATGTAGATGTCTAAAAATCTTAAGGTGATTCATTTAGGTCATTACTAAAGCAAATTGATTATTTGCCATGAACAGAAGTCTTTCTTTCCAGGAATACAATCTGGCAAAGCACCCTGTGGAAACAAGATGAAGACTTCAATCAAATTCTGACTGACAAAGCTTCCACAAAGGAGAACACCTGACCTTTTCAGGGGGTAGTTGTGATGTAGAGGTGTAACCAAGGCAAGTCAAGGGATCTCATGTTGAAACAAAACTGACAAGTGTCACCTTAGCACTGACAGCTTGGAACAACTAGAAAATATTCCCTAGTTTGCATCTTAAAATGAGCACCATAGTTCCTCCATTCACAGCATGTTTTAGGCAGCCTCCTTATGAAGCCCATTAAAGTATCTTTAAAAATACATTTCCCCACCCACCCAAATTACTTGCCTTAGAGGGGACCTTGAATAAAAGGTGACTTAGAAACAAGGAGGATCATACATATAAATTCAGGCCCTGCTTGAGTTCTTTCAAGGGCAGGAAATTGGAAGAGGAGAGTGGATTCTTACCCATAGGGAAGGGGATTTGCCAGTAGTGCCAGCAGCTCATGGTTGGAAGAGTGGTTCATGGTTGATCAATATACTTGGGTTTTTTATTTTGCTCTCTAACCATCCACCAGCATCTGTTATCTTTTCTGTCATGGGCCTGGTTTGAAAGGGTTTTGTTGTAGAGGCTTTTTGATTCATTCTGCATGCATTCAGCAGATATTATAATACTCCCTGATGTAGCTATAGTGTGTGAGCAATAATCCTGTGCTAATCCCTGTGATTAGAAGAGTTTATTATCAAGACAAGTAATTTTTGAGGTCCACAGTGTAAAGATGGAGAGAAATTGCAAGCCTTGCAATCTCTTAGGTCTTCAGAGAATTTAAGGGAAACAAGGATTTGTATAGCAGAGGGTGTAACCAAAGCAGCTATAGGTGCCTCTGGAGATTGGTACAAGGTTCTCACTTCCAGCATAAGCAGCCATGGGAAATAAGAGGCAATAAGAGGCAAATAAGAGGCAGGAAGAGCTTGAGGTGAGAATAAGAGACTGGTGAAAAATGTTCAGTAGAAGACAAGAAAAGGAAATCTGTTCCTGGCAGTGAAGAGATGAAAGAAAAAAGAGATATCCAAAGGAGTTAAGAAGACCACAAAGGCATCTTTACAAGAGATGAAGGACATATATTTAAAGCCAAAAAGTGCAGTCAGAAATGAAACTGAAAACGTGCACCATGTTTAGTGACACTCCTCGGGAGAGAGCAGGATGGGGGATTGAAAACCATGTCTGAAAGATGGGTTAAGAACCCAAGACCTTAAGAAATAGAGCCAAATATACAGCAACTCTGGGAGCACCTCAGGTATTATATTACCTTGCTTTTTTTTTAATGTGTATGAGTAACTGTTGATCCCATGAACTCTGAGGTCTGGATACAGGTGATGTGTAGTTCTGGAACATTTTAATTATGGCATGGTGAGCATGCATCTCTTCTCCAACCAGATTCTTCCATTGAAACAAGAAGTTATTCTGTCTTCTCACAATTAATCCAAGGCCACTGGAGACTGGGAAATGTATTCTGCAGTGTGAGGAGAAGGAGTCCAAAGAAAAAGGAGTCTAAAGAAAAATACATTGCTGATCATCATAATCCAATATGAGTGATGGATTTACATCAGGATATGCTACTGCTGCCTTATTTAACTGAGTGGGTCAAATGCTGTCTCCTTACATCATCTGTAGGGATTAAGGGCAGAAGAACCTTTTACGAAGGTCTCAGGGCTTTGTAAAGTCTAAGGGCTTCAGAGGATTACATGGATTCTCAGAAGCTCTGTGAAGCTGCAGGCCTGCAGAAGCTATAGGGACATTGTCCTGAATATTTTTGGGGGGAGAAAGATGTAGAAGCAAGACTCTGGTAGAAAGGCTCTCTCCACTTTGAAAAAACCTCTGGTTGGATGCCATCTTTTGCTGTTCTTTATGTAATTAATAACTAGGGTTGAGAAGGGAAAATGAAAAATTCCTGAATCAAACAAATGCACAAAGAAGATGAAGCCTTTGGAGACCCCTTTGGAGACCATCAAGACAGAACAGATTGAGCAAGACCACTTGACTCTCACATTTCTACCCACTGGGTTGACAGGACCAGAATATATATGCCTGAAATCACATCCCCAGCCTCTTCCTCCATGAATATGGGATAAAAATTGAGCAACCAGTTCACCTACAAAGTCTTCTGGATCCTGGTTGTTAACCCCAGGCTGTGGACCCATCCAAACCATGTGCTTCCAGCCTTGGCAACCTTACAGGTATGTCTGGACCAGAAAAGCTCCTGAAGTTGTCCAGGTAAGGCTCAGAACCTGACCCCTGAGCTAGGATCAGGCTTGCAAAACACTTGCACAGATGGTACAATTAAGGACAGCAGCTTTGCTGTGGCATTCAGTATGGTCACCCTCAGTGCCATATGTGTCCTGTCATCTGAAGTGGGCTGGCAGCTGGCCAGGCATCCTCTGTGTTTGTGTTTCCCTGGCACAGACAGCAGAAAAAAGACTAAAGAGCTCTCTGCTGGATCCTAAGGGCTGTGTCACCTGTGATAACCAGTGAGGAGATGAGGACTTTTCCCTCCTGAGGACCAGATAGCCTGGATGTGTCTACACTGGGTTTGATTTACCAGGTATTTTGCTTGGTGGGCACTGAGAGTCAACGTGGGTGAAAACAGAAACCTTCTTGCTGGCTGAGAGACAAATTCTCAGTGAAATATTCAATAGATAATATATTTCAATTTATATATTAATATGTATAACTATATTTAAATATTCAATATATTTCATATTGAATATCATTGGAATATTCAAGGAATGACAATACAGTAAAAACAAAACAAACCAAACAACAACAACAAAAAATCACAAAGAAACCCAAAACAACAGAACAAAAACAAACAAAAAAAACCCAAACCACCCAATCCAATGTAGCAACCAAGGATAAGGATGATGTACAGCTATGGGCAAAGATGAGGATTTAGGAAACCTCTCCTGCTTCTCTTACTTTGGCCCAAATGAGAACGTAAGAGTGGACTCAACCTACAGCACAGGGTCTGTGCTAATTGCTGAGTACTCCTACCTTCCTCCACCATATTTACTCAGGTGTTTTAAAGAATGAGTTGATCATTAAAAAAAAAAAATATGCAAATTTGGTAGGTAGGATGGTAGATGAAGGATCAGAAGTGTGGGCAAGGGATAAAACTGTCTGAGGGGGATTGGAAGATGTCAAACAGTCTTTGCTGTGGGACTCAACTCTTTAAAGGGCCAAACTTTGAGTCAAAAGTATTTAGAACTTGTGTTTCCATGCCACAGGGACAACTACTTTGAAGATCAACAAACTGGACACATAGAAGCATCAAATAGCTCGTTACATGATTTTCCATAAAATTGTTCCTTGAACTGGTTGCTTTGTTCATTTGGCTAGGAGATATTTTGGCAGTGATCAAGGAATTATTTGAAAATCATAGGGGCTTTCATACTGAAAAATATGAGTTTCAGTTGCCACAAGGATATCTACAGGACCTTCCATGGCAGTAAATAATTTCTTACTCAGAAATGGGTGAAAATAAGAGGGATGTTGCTATCCCCAAAGCAAGTCGTGAATTATTTTGCTGTAAAAGTCACCAAAGCTCTCAGATTTCATACCATCCACATCAGGACAGTCAGTAAGCTGTCTAAAGACCACCTCAGCCCAGGAGGTAATAGTCTGAGAGTTGTGATCCATTGCAGTTAGGCCAGATCAACACTGTGGGGAGATGTTCTCCAGCAGAAAGGACTCAAACCAAAGCACTGGTAGTGATGAAAGACACTGCCCAAGACCATGGCTGCCATGCCACTGTATCCTGCTACAAATCCCTTCTGCAGAGATATTATTCTAAACCATTTGTTCAACAAGCTATTTCTGTATTCAGGCCAGGAATCAACCAGCTAATATGATCTCTTAGTAGAACGGGCTCAAAAATGCTACATCATGAACTTAATTTCCAAGCCTTCACAGTTCTTAACTTCCTTCAAAACCAGCAGTACAGTTTCTAGGAAATTATTCCAGGTCTCCTTACTCCTGGCTGTGTGTGCTGGCAACTACTCCAGACTTGTTTGCACTTGTGGAAAGGTTGATGATGATATGTCAGAGAATCATAGAAGGGTTTCTATCAGAAGGGTCCTTACTGATCATCTAGTTCCACCTCTCTTGCCAAGGGCAGGGACACCTTCCACAAGTTGCTGATAGCCTCGAATACATCCAGGGATGGGACATCCAGAGCTTTTATGGGCAACCTTTTCCAACGTCTCACCATCTTCATCATCAAAAATTTAATTCTTAAATGTAGTCTGAATTTATCCTCATTTAAATTAAAACCATTGCCCCTTGTTCCATCACTACAGGCTGTAATGGTGGAGAAGGGAAGAGCAACTGATGTCATCTGCATGGACTTCTGCAAAGCATTTGTCACTAGTCTCCAAATCGAACTTGGATTGAATTGGAGAGACACGGAGTTGGTGGAGGGCACAGATTTGGCTGGATGGTCCCACTCAAAGAGCTGCAGTCAACTTATGCTCAAGTGGAAAAAGTGGAGATTTTACCCATGCAGTTTTGCCTGACTTATTGCCCATTTTTCCTACTGTTCAGAAGAGAGGAGGAAAATTCCTGGTAAACCTCTCCAAACTCTCTGAGCATTTTGTTGTCTGTCTCAGGGACTGATCCTTCAAGTTAGGATCGCACAACCTCCCGTAACTCTTTGATTGCTTTACAGATGGTGCCCTCTTCAAAATTCAGCCTCCAGAGGGCATGTTTTGTTTCCTGAGACGTGGAAAGATTGTTGATCCCAGATACCTCTGTTTCTATCTGCTATAAAGTTTTATTTGCTCTGCCACCAGCACTATTCACAATTTTACGCATCGCCAAGGCGTCGTTTAATTGACAGCAACTTCTGGAGCTCAGCACTGGAATATTGAAACAGGAGTTAGGAGAACAATTTGTGGACAATGAGTAAGTGCTGCAGCCTTTCCCTGCTCAGTTATCTTGTCACTTCAGGCTGTCATTCAAACTAGCCTGTCATCTCTCTTCTTCTCCACGGACTTTGTTGTATTTACCTTGGAACAGCTAATTAGCTCCTTGTCAACTCCTGGTTATATCTGAGGCTTGAAGAGGGGAGATAAAATCAATCTTTTTTTCCAGCATCATACACCAGGAAGGGATGAGGAAGCTGGCAACGGAATGAGTGGCAGGCAATATTTAACTCCCTTAGAGTCATTACACTGAGATCTTGGACAGGAGCATGGCAAATTTATGGCAGTCTTTGATCAAGAGTCTGGACTGAATTATTCTATTTAAAAGAGAGAAAAAGTTAGACATAAGTTGGATCTCCTCATGGCCACCCATCAAGACATGCAGGAGTTCCTGCAAGTCCTCTATCAGCAGTTCTGCCTCCGTTAGCTCAGGAGGTTGGTTGAAGATTTATTTAAGTCCCTCTTGAGTTCAGCCTTAACTGCAAAGTCCAGAAAGTAAAGGGATTCCTGCCACAGAGATCTGAGCACCCCACAGATCCAGCATGAAAGGCAGAATCAAATTATTTCCTCAAAATAACTATTAAATTAATTATTTCTTTTTCTTAGACAATGCTGGGTTGTTCGTTTCATCCTCAGGAATTTTTTTGAGCCTTGAGTGACTTCTTTACTTGATGTTTTGGGGAAAAAAAATTGTTCTGTCTGCAGAAAGCCTTTGTTTGGTTTTGTTTTCCTTAGGAAATACAAGCAAATGGTCAATACAAGAAAAAAAGTTGCATTTTGAGGAGTTCCACTTATAACAACAAAGTTGTTCACATTTCTCTAAATTTTTTGCCTCTGTTTTTCCTTCATACTATCAGTCCTTCAGGAAAGTCACTTTAGGAAAATGATTGGTTTTGAGCAGATTAAAATAATGTTTAAAACCTGGCTCACCAGATCCAGGAAAACCACTTGTGCTATCGTCATTAAATAATAAATGGATATTAAATCCAATTTGTGAGACTTTATTCTATTGGAAGTCACTATTCTTTAGCATATATGTTCTCAAAATGTATAATTTTTGTTAGAATTAATGACTTTCCCCCATATTACTCACTATGGGCCCATTACCCTCAAAGGAAAACAAAATCCCTCTTTTCAAAGCCTTCAAAACATCAAGTGTGGATAAATGGCTTTTCTCTTACTCAGTTTAGCTACAGCCTGGTGTAACAGAACCCAGGACAGGTTTAGGTTGGATATTAGGGAAAAAATCTTTACTGAAAGAGTGATGAGGGAAGAGAATGGGCTGCCCAGGGGTGTGGTGGAGTCTCCATCCCTGGAGGTGTTCAAGAAGCATTTGGATGTGGAACTTCAGGATATGGTTTAGTGGTTGTGGTAGTTGGATTTCAGCTGGAATGGGTGATCCTGAAGGTCTTTTCCAGACTTAATCATAGAACTGTCTGGGTTGGAAGGGACCTCAGAGATCATCGAGTCCAACCCTTTTACCACCGTTGCGGTTGCTAGACCATGGCACTGAGTGCCACATCCAGTCTCTTTTGAAATATCTCCAGACACGGAGAATCCACTACTTCCCTGGGCAGCCCATTCCAATGCTTGATCACCCTCTCCAGAAAGAAATTCTTTCTAATATCTAACCTAAACCTCCCCTGGCACAACTTAAGACCGTGCCCTCTTGTCTTGTTGAAAGTCATTTGGCAAAAGAGCCCAACCCCCCCCTGGCTCCAACCTCCTTTCAGGGAGCTGTAGAGAGTGATGAGGTCTCCCCTGAGCCTCCTCTTCTTTAGGCTGAATAGCCCCAGCTCCCTCAGCCTCTCCTCATAGGGTCTGTGCTCGAGTCCCTTCACCAGCCTGGTTTCCCTCCTTTGGACCTGCTCCAAAGGATTCAATATGATTCAATATGATTCTATAGCTCTTTCAGCTGATCCTTGCTGTAGTTTCTTGCAGAAAGACACCAAAGCAAAGAGGGGACTTCCAAGAACTCTTCACTTTGTGGATATTGGGGCAAAGTGATAAGTAGCAGTAGGGACCAGGTAGCAGGTCCCTACTCTGACCTTTCCTGGTCAGAAAACTGAGAGTGCTTTTTTTCTTCCAGATGGTTTAGCTATAGCATCAGAATCAGCACAAGAAAACTACATGGAACCATTCACATCAGTGCCTCTCCAGGTGAAACATTTCCTGTGCCTTATTTAGTTTCTTTTATGCCCTATTTAGATACTTCCACAATAGCTTGCAAAGGTGGAAAGAAAGAGACAGTCAGCTCATACAAGATGCAAGATACATTTGCTGTAACAGGAGTGCTGATTGCCCCACTTCTTTCCCCTGGAGAGGTACAAAGTGCCTCATACTCATTTCATCTTATTTTTACTTCAAGTAGATGCCTCCATTCCATTGCTTTCAATGGGAAAGGGAAGGATGTTTAATCATTCTTTCTGAACAGGGAGGAGTCAGGCCCTAAATTTAAGCTTAACTTGAAATACTTACAAGCACTGACAAATAAATGGTATTTATAAGTTTCACTTCTAATTGCTCTGCTTGTGCTTCTAATGTCCCTCAACAGGGATAGGTCCTCATCTTGATTAAGGTGCCATATGTGGACAATTTTCAAGAGTTTTTCTTAGGTGCTGTTGTTTCTGCTTTCATTTGTTGGGAAGAGGAGGCTGAGGAGAGATCTCCTCATGCTCTACAACTATGTGAAAGGAGGTTGTAGCCAGGTGGATGTTGGTCTCTTTTCTCAAGTAACAAGTGATAGGGCAAAGAGGAAACAGCCTCACATTGTTCCAAGGGAGGTTTAGATTGGATAATAGGAACAATTTCTTTACTGAAAGGGTTGTCAGTTGCCTGAACAAGCTGCCCAGAGGAGTGATGGAGTCACCATCCCTGGAGAGGTTTAAAAGACAGGTACATATGATACTTGGGGTTATAATTTAGTGATGGACTTGACAGTGCTGCAATAACAGTTGGCCTTGATCTCAAAGATCTTTTTTCAACCAAAATTATTCTGTCTTTCTATGAGCCCTCTGTTTCATATGTTAATCTCAAATTCCATCAAATTCTGCAAGCCAGATCCCTTCTCAGTATAACCACAAAACCTCATCCCATTCTTTCCCTTTCACCACTTGGTACAACCAAGCAAACACACTGCAATCTGAGAGACCTTGTCAAGAGAAGACAGAGATCACTGCCTGTGCTATATTTTTAATTTCTTTTTCCCCTTTTCAGCCTTATCTTTCCCCTTTCTCCCATTCAACAGAAACCAGAGTGAAGAAGAGGACAGAATAACACAGTGGTGTTGAGGCCATTTTGGTGCTGTGAGGATATGAAATGTTATCTTGCTGGGAAGACAGCCCAAAGGTCACCCTCCCTCCCTCTCTCCCACCTCTATCTCTGTGCCAAGAAATGAATTATAAATCTCTCCCTTATCCATAAATTAAGGAGTGTTGTTTACCAGCAAACTCTCTTCTCTCAGCGAATTATCAGCAGCCTCCTTTGAAACAGGTTATTCACAAAATATCTGGGGACTTAACCATCTTTTCCAAAGGTGTAGGAATAAATTAGGCCAAACTGAGAAGGAGCAGGCAGCAGACTGGTACCCACGAGTGGGAAGTGAATGCCACATCCACGCTCTCATGCTGTGTTCTGATGTTAGAGCTCCAGGCTCACGCAGCTCATGTCTCAGGATCCAATTCTAGCAAACGTTGGGGATTGGTGGTGTTATTATGATACTTTTATTTGCTGGTAATGCTTTGTAAATCACAGTAGCTACATGGTAACAACAAGCTCAGCCCATTCAACAAAATGCAAATATTTTCCCACGGGAAATGAGAGAGAAAATTAACAGCCATGGATTTCAAAAAAAGGTCACTTGAGCATCAGTGTGTAAGCACTGGCTATCTGCATCCCAGCTGCCTTCAGGGATAATTCCTATTTAGGTGCTCACCAGGCATGGAGACCATGGCAAGTGAGCTGTGCAAATAGTGATGGCAAAGAGATGGAGAGCAGAGAGCAGTGGAGAGAGGAGAGAACTCAGGCAGCAACCAGCAGAGGTGAGAAAAAGCTGAGCAAAAGGGGGGCTGGTCTGAAGTTGTGCTAAAGGCACTTCCCAAAATATTTATTTGTGTATTAGCAAACAACCTGTGCTTGCAGCTCAGAAGACCAGTTGTATCCTGAGCTTGCAGCAAAAGCGGTGGGACCAGAAGGTCAAGGGAGGTGATTTTCCCCCTCTGCTGCAATCTAGTGAGACCCCAATTGCAGGGCTGGGTCCAGTTCTGGGGTTCCCAACACAGAGGAAGGACGTGGAGGTGTTGTAAAGAGTCCAGGGGAAACCAAAAAGATGCTCAGAGGGCTGGAGCACCTTTCATATGAGCACAGGATAAGGGAATTGAGGTTATTCAGTTTGGAGAAGACTCCAGAGAAACCTTAGAGCATCTTCCAGTCCCTGAAGGGGCTGCAGAAAAAGCTGGGGAGGGACCTTTGACAAGGGCCTGGAGTGATGGGATGAGGGGAAGGGTTTGAGGTGAAAAGGGGGAGATTTAGATTGGGTATTAGGAAGAAATCATTTTCTGTGAGGGTGGTGAGACCCTGGCTCAGGTTGCCCAGAGAAGCTGTGGCTGCCCAATCCCTGGAAGTGTTCAAGGCCAGGTTGGATGGGGCTTGGAGCATCCTGGTCTGATTGAAGGTGCCCCTGTAGGGGGTTGGAAGGAGATGATCTCCAAGGTCCCTTACAACCCATTCCATTCTATGATTCTATTCTATGTCACAGTTGTTTTGCTTCAGGGCATTTTCCATCTTTTATCAAAATATTTTCTGTCTGCTTTCTTATCAAACTCAATATACAATCTGCTCTGGGGGAATGAATGCAGAGCTACAAACTTGGAAGCCTATAAAACTTGAAGAAAATCTCTTCATGCACAATCTCACCAGGCAGTAGCCTTGATTAATGAAGAGAGAACACATTTTCAGCCAGGTCAAAGGCATTTTGCCCCAGTTCAAGGACTCTACCACCTGTATAGCTCTCCCTTTACACCACTCAGCTTCCATAGGAGAAGGTCATAATTCATGGGAAATCTTTGGTGCAGTGATCTTCATGTCATGGTTCAGATTAATGATAAATATTAATTTTCTCTCCTCTCTTAGCACACGTGTAGTACTTGGACTTTCTCCTACCATATACATGCCAAGGGTTCTTGCAAGAAACAGCCAATGATGTCTTGCATCAAGGTGAGTATAACAGAGAGCATTTATTCCCTCCTTGCCTGGCTTTGTCCTTCTTCCCAGCTGTCCTGGTTTGGGCCAGGATAAAGGTGATTCTCTGTCTTGTACTTTTGCTTTCAGCTGAGCCTTTTTAAGTAGCTGCTGAAATTAACAGCAAGTTCCTCAGACCGTGTCTGCTTCTAGGACTGATAACACTTGATGTTTATAGTTACTGCCAGGGACTGGTGTGCAGAGCCAAGGACATTGCTCAGCTCTGAGGAAAACATCTTACCATCCAGGAACCCTCCTTTGGGGAGGAACAGACAAGATAGATGCTAGAATTGACCAAACAGAGTATTCCATCCCATATACGTCACACTCAGTATAAATTTGAGGGATTTTCTGGATTTCCCTCTCTTCCTGCCTCTCTTCCTGCTTCTCTTGCTTCACCCAGCATCCTGGAAGGCTTCCATCCGTTTCTCTGCCTGTGCTCCTGATCTGTGCCAGCCTATATCTGTGTATTCCTGCCTCCAGCTCCTGACTGCTACCGACTCCAGGAGTCCAGCCTGTACTTTCCCAGGGCTGCCCTGCAGCCTCGGCTGACATGAGAGTTATTGGGGGAGAACGGGGAAGGAATGTGGTTCTCATTTTCTTGTATATCTGTATATATTTACTAATTTGTCCTCTCATTGCTGTTTCATTAAAGTTCTGTGGTTTAGTCTCCAACCTACAAGTCTCTATCCCTTATTCTCTCTCCTTTCTTCATCAAGGAGGAGAGAGAGAGAGATTAATAGTGTCTGTTTCGGTTTAATTGCCGGGCCAGTGTTAAACCGTGACACCAGCTCAAGAATTTTTTGGTTTACCCCTGATCTCCTTTTAGGATTTGACCTTCTAACCCTTGTCCTTCTCTTGCTGGTACTTGAAATATAGATCTTCTTTCTCTTTCTACTCTCGATGATGAAATAAATTTGGATGTGCTGTCACCTTGCTCCCTAGAAGTCACCATCACTGGTGTCTGTTTATTACATCGTAGAAGGTTTCTTGTTACTTGGATAGACTGTCTTGCAAGAAAGCTGGAGAAGAACTTTTCCCAAGGGCATGGAGTGATAGGAAGAAGTGTAAAAAATTTAAATCTGAAGAGTGTAGATTTAGCTTAGATATTAGGAAGAAATTTTTTCTTGAGAGTGGTGAGACACTGGAACATGTTGCCCAGGGAAGCTGTGGATGCCCCATCCCTGGAAGCTTACAAGGTCAGACTGGATGGGGCTTTGAGCAACCTGGTCAAGTGGGAGGTGTTTCTGGCCATGGCAGGGATGTTGGAACTAGGTGATTTTCCAACACAAATCAATCAATGATTCTGATTTTATATCTTTTATGTTATTTTTAGGTAGGGCACAGCTTGGGTCCATCAAGCCCAAACATCTCACTAGTCCATGGAGTCTACACACTGACTTTTTTTAAGAGCAAGACTGGTTCACTGGGAAGAGAAAAGCAAGAAAAAGAGATGCTCAAACTTAGTTCCTGACTCTCAGGCTATAAAAAAACTACTAATTCAAAGTGCATACTTAAACCTAAAATTGGACCTGAGAGTGGGGACAAAGAGTGGTGGACAGTGAGGGAAGGAAGGTGAGGCTGTCATTAAGAAGTCACCTCTGTGGCTTATAAAAAGGCCACAGAGAAATGCTGGTACTTCTTCATTTGGAGTTTCAGAAGTGCAGCAATGAAATCCATCAGTAAATATGCAATGGTCTCAGGACCTTCAGAGCTCATTAGGTGGGTGAGTGGCCCCAAAATATGGTCTCAACTATCACTTTTTTTTGGTTTGTTTTGTAAATGGAACAGTTAAACATAAATCATCTTGCTTGGTGTTTCCCATGGAGGGAGAGGTTTTATGCTCTACAATCTGTACTTGATTTATTTTGAATGACACATTTTATCTCCTTCATTGACTCTGATTTATGTTTCCTACTCAGATGACAGCTTTATGTTACATGTCCTTTGTCTTTAAGTCTATTTATTTGTAACTCTGAACTGTGATTTGTTGTTATTATTTCTTTTAAAATAGATTTAAAAGATTAAGAGGGCTGATATGACAAGAAAGACTGCTTCTCAGGGAAGAAAAACTTTAATTTTTTTTAGTTGGGTAAAGAAACATAAAGTCATAGAATATTTTAGATTGGAGGGGACATTTAGAGACATTTATAGTCCAAACCCCCTCAGCAGTGAGTAGGGATATCTGCACCTAGAAAAGGTTGCTCAGAACCCCTGTCCAACCAGACCTTGAAACCTTGAATGTTTCCAAGGATGCAGCATCTCCCCCATCTCTGAGCAACCACTGTCTCACCACCCTCATTGTAAAAAATACCCAGTGTGAATCTCCCCTCTTTTAGTTTAAAACCATCATCCCTTGTCCTATCACAACAAACCCTATTAAGAAGTCCATCCTCATCTTGCTTACAGGCAATCCTTTAAGGACTGAAATGTTGCATTAAGGTCTCCCTGGAGTCTTCTCTTCTCCAGGCTGAAAAATCCCAACTCTCTGAACCTTTCCTCACAGCAGAGATGCTCCAGAAGCAACTCTTATCACTGGATTTGTATGGATCAATGCACAAAGAGGCACAGACCATTGTGGGGTTGTCCTGGGACCACAGGAGTCAAGAGGAAGGGTTCAGGGTGCTGAGAGAGGGACTCAGATATCTCTGTAAGATTAAATTTAGAGATTCCTGCAAAGGTACTGATCTTGAAGTTCCTAAGAGAGTGTGAAATATGTGAATGGCTATCTGAATGAATATTAAAATACGTGAACATGTCACAATGTTTTGTGGGATACAAATCTTTGTCCTTTCGTTGAATCATAGAATCATAGAATCATAGAACTGGCTGGGTTAGAAGGGACCTCAGAGATCATCAAGTCCAACCCTTGAACTACCATTGCGGTTGCTAGACCATGGCACTGAGTGTCACATCCAGTCTCTTTTGAAATATCTCCAGACACGGAGAATCCACTACTTCCCTGGGCAGCCCATTCCAATGCTTGATCACCCTCTCCAGAAAGAAATTCTTTCTAATATCTAACCTAAAATTCCCCTGGCACAACTTAAGACCATGCCCTCTTGTCTTGTTGAAAGTCGTCTGGCAAAAAAAGACCAACCCCCCCCCGGCTCCAACCTCCTTTCAGGTAGTTGTAGAGAGTGATGAGGTCTCCCCTGAGCCGCCTCTTCTTTAGGCTGAACACCCCCAGCTCCCCCAGCCTCTCCTCATAGGATCTGTGCTCGAGTCCCTTCACCAGCCCAGTTGCCCTCCTTTGGACCTGCTCCAGGACCTCGATATCCTTCCTGAACTGAGGGACCCAGAACTGGACACAGGACTCAAGCTGTGGCCTCACCAGGGCTGAGTACAGGGGCAGAATCCCTTCCTTGAACCTGCTGGCCACACTGTTCCTGATCCAGGCCAGGATGCCATTGGCCTTCTTGGCCACCTGGGCACACTGCTGGCTCCTGTTCAGCTTCCTGTCAATCCAGACTCCCAGGTCCCTTTCTGCCTGGCTGCTCTCAGTCACTCTGTGCCCAGCCTTGAGCTCCCCATGGGGTTGTTGTGGCCAAAGTGCAGGACCCGGCTCTGGCAAAGCACAGAGTAAAGGAGAGAAAGCCCACATCCATCCTGTCAAACAAGTGATTATTGAAACCATTTCTAGACTGGGATATGAGAGCTCAGACTTGTTTAAGGTGACTGGTTTCAAGATCATACCACTACTCAGCTTGAATTTCATGAAACCTGATTCGTCTTTCCTAATGTCCTGACAAAAAGCTTTTACCTCTTCCTATGTGAGTTTTAAAAGGATGTCAATATTGAATTAACATGAGGGGGTCTTTCTTGCTTGGTTCCTCACTCAGGTTCTTTTTCACCTTCTCTCCTAACAAAAAAAAAAAATGGTGACTTTCAACTTTTTTTTACCTTTTGAAGGGAAGTAGAGAAAATTGCAAGTCACCTTGCCTGGAGTGAGAAGTTCATCTTTTATCATGAAAAAAATGAAGTGCTGCAGGTTGATCTCAAATATTTTCCTATCACATGCAGTCAGTTTTGGCAGGCACCAGCCTTTGATAGTTTTGGGTTTTTTTTACATCCTCTTTGCACTGAATATATTCCAAGTCCATCTTGCACTGCTGCAGTGGTCTCACAGCATACAACACTTCCAAGGACTTGATATCCTACCCGTTATCCTTCTCATTTTTAATTTCTCATCTTTGATTGAGTTGCCTGGATCTCACAGCTAATTTTTTTTTTATTACAAATTGTTGATGAGTTGCTTGAAGGGTACAGTTGGTGGGTATGGTTGTCACCATCCCTGGAAGTATTAAAAGAATGGATAGATGATGCACTTCAGGACATGTTCTCCTGGCATGGTGTTTATTTTTTTTTCACAGATGGACACAGTGATCTCAGAGGTCTTTTCCAACCATGACAATTCCATGATTCTGTGAGGCTAGGAGATGTCTGGAAAGGTGCAGGATCTATGGGCACAATGCAAAATGCAGAATAAAAGGAGAGTTGCTCAACCAGCCCTTACATGCCAGGGGAAAGAAGAACCAAAGAAAGATGAGTGAGCATTTGTTGCACCCAATCCTCCTCATCCTGGGTTAATTCAGAACTAGATTTTCCCTAGGGTATTGGCTGTTGTCCAAAGGTTGAGCAATGTTCTGGACAATGTTTGGATTCTTCATTCTCCTGGTATGCCAGCCTGTGAAACTACAAGGAGTGATTTTTTTGAAGGATTTCTTAAAGGATTTTGAGCTGGTGTCTCTCCATTCTAGGCACTGGAAATGCAGAAGCAGCTGTAAGGGTCCTGTCTCAAAATGAAATAAAATGTTGACAGAAGAGTGAACACAAAACTTTGAGTATCTGGGCCACATAAAGTGTGTAAGGTCCTTCTCAGAATGAGAGATGTGGAAGCTTTTTGCCTTGGCAAGTATAAAGCCAAGAACACTCCTTATCATGATCTGTAAAGATGCCATTAGGGTGAATTTCCCTAATGGTGGATTTCCCTAGGGTGGATTTCTCCATTTCAGAAGACTTTTCATAGAATCATGAAAGGATTTGGGTTGGAAATCCTTGGGTTGGAAAGGACATTAAAGATATCCACTTCCAACCCCCTGACATGGGCATCTCCCACTAGACCAGGATGCTCAAAGCCCCATCCAGCTTTATCTTGAACATCTTCAGGGGTGGTTCAGCCACAGCTTTTCTGGACAACCTGTTCCAGGGTCTCACCACCCTCCTAGTGAACAATTTCTTCCTAATGTTTAACTTCATCCTGTTTAAAGCCATTACTCCTTGTCCTGTCATTCCATGCCCTTGTAAAAAGTAATAGACTGGGCCTTTTGACTCAGAAGGTTTCATTTCTAAGGGGTTCATGCCACATGATTCAGAAGATCAAGTTTATGTGCCATGAAGTGTGTAACAGGGAGCTTCGAATGCTTACTAGGAAAATAAATTGAAGTTGTGTTCACACTAACAAAGACAGAAATTTGCTTCTAATGTAGAATACAAAAGAATTATTGGATGGATATTGAAGATTGATACGTGTGGCTAAGGGATTAGCTTCACATTTCCAGCTATGAAGGCAAATATTCTTTGGAAAAAAAAAAACAATGTATGGAAAAGATGTTCAGCCCTGCTTATATTTTTTTGGTCTAAACCACCCTTAAAAATTAAGTATTGTTTCCAGCTGAAGGTAGTGGCTCCATCTAAAAACTCACAGATGACTTCAGTGCTCCACGCCACATCCCAAAGTCCTTTCAAGCTTGAGGATGTTGTACTTAATTAACTTTTGATTAGTAAGGGACACAGTAATTGAGATAAAATTCCTTCTCTAAACCCAGAAGATTTTGATAGCATACACTGTGATTTTTTACAGAAAGGAATTATGTACAGACATGATCATTCCTGAAATAATATAGTGCTGGCAGGAATATCCCACCATGGATACACTTTGCCCATCTTAGTGTTCCATCCTGAGATCTCTCAGGTTTTTCTTTCTTCAAGGGGTCTGGCTGTGTGCTACTTTCTCTTGGGTTTTGTAGTATAATGCAGATGGTCAGCTTGAGGAATTCTTCTCTCATTTTCCTGCTCTCCAGAGACACACTGTACACTTGTGGGGAAAATATTCCTGCCATCAGCAAGCTTACCCTCTGGAATATGCATCTCTAACTTCTTGCCTCCTTTGCTGTTCTCATCTCAAAGTGGGTCCACAGGTTGTTATTCCAAAGGCAGAGACCTCAGCAATTGAATACTTCACCTAAGGTCCTTCATGCTGACTTGAAAAAGCCAAATGATGACCCAAATACCTGGAGTCTGATTTTCCCTGTTAACAAAGAGGGACTGCAGGCAGAAAAATAGTTCTGAATCTGAAAAATTGAGCATCATTTTATGCTAATCTATCCTCTCTGATACTAAAACTCATTCACTTTGAACTTCAGGATCAGATGTCCATCTTGACTGGTCGCCTCCTATGGACTTGCTGTGAATGGAAATCCCTCTTTGCTTCAGTCCAGGTACAGGTATGAAAATATTTCTCAGTTACAGCTGCTCAAAGAAGCCAAGAAAGATCTAGGAACTAAGGACTCCTCCACCTTTCATTTCTTGGGAAATTAAAACCTGTTTATTACCTCAGATGCAGTCTGTGATGACATTGCAAACCTTCTTAGGAGCATCAGACAATATGCCAGCATTTATCCACTCCAGACTCTTAATTCCTGTTACATTCAAATCCCCATCATTCTCTGCTGCTTGATTACAACCCTGATTAATTTTAAAGTCAACATATTTACGCCAAATGCAACATCATTAAAAAGATGGAACATAAAATTGCATATTTACAAATACCTTAACTCGATGTGATTAAAACAAACAGCTTCCTTTATCCTTGTTTGGGTAGACACAGATGAGCCCAGCTGCTTTTTCACCTTTCTGCTTTCATGCCAATAGATGGCACTCGTATTTTCTCCATTTTTTAATGTTAGATTTCCATCTGATGTCTCCTGCCCTTGCTTGGATTTTCACAGAGCTGAATTGCTCATTTCCGAGGGGATGTTTTATCCTTGGAACATATATAATATCACCCCAGTTTTGCTTTCAGCCAGTAGATTTCTGCATCCTTCATAAAGCCTCAATGCCATGAGACTGATTCATTCCCAGTGTGAAAACAAGATGAATTTAAAGTTTTCATTTCCATACTGATGGGAGAGTTCACCATGAAAAAGCCTGTAGGGTCTCCATATAGGGTTCCTTAAAACATCTATGGCTTTTACTCTATAGTCAGTATGAAAATAAAAAGAAGTTGCTCCTTTTCAGTGATATTTTATTTAAAGAATGAGCAGTGCATTGCAGGAAAGGTGAAGATATTAAAAAGTGTGAATAAGATTTGTAGTTTATTTTACTCTGCCCATCAGCTTGGGAACTGGTTAAAACTCTGAGATGCCTGAGATGCCAGCTCAGCTTTTCTAATTAATTTCATACTTTAGGAAAATGTATTTTAACATTCTAGCAGTCTCCTTTATTTGCCAGTGTGCATTCCTCTTGAATTAAAGCAAAAATTCTGCTGGTCAACCTCATCCCTAGCTAATTTTTCTCTCTGTGCCTAGGAAAGGATCTTGTTGTTGTCACGGTTTAACACTGGCCCGGCAATTAAACCGAATAACAGACGCTCTCTATTAATGTCTCTCTCCTCCTTGATAAAGAAAGGAGAGAGAATAAGGGAGAGAGACTTATGGGTTGGAAACTAAACTACACAACTTTAATGAAACAGGAATGAGAAATAGGAAAAAAAAATTACTAAATATATACAAGTATACAGGAAAATGGATCCCAGGTTCCTCCCCCCTTTCCCCCAATAACTCTCACGTCACCACTGAGGCTGCAGGGCAGCCCTGGGAAAGTCCAGGCTGGACTCCTGGAGTCAGCAGCAGTTGGGAACTGGAGGCAGGAACACACAGATATGGGCTGGCATGGATCAGGACCACAGGCAGACGAACGGACAGGATCCTTCCAGGATGCCGGGTGAAGGAAGGGGAAGCAGGAAATCTGGAAATCCAGAAATCATGGCTTGGCCCTCGTGATCCCTCAAATTTATACTGAGAGTGACGTATATGGGATGGAATACTCTGTTTGGTCAATTCTGGCATCTTTCTTGTCTGTTCCTCCCCAAAGGAGGGCTCAGGTGGGACCTCTTTATCCTCCTAGATGGTAAAATGTTTTCCTCAGAGCTGAGCAGTGTCCTTGGCTCTGCATACCAGTCTCTAGCAGTAACTCTAAACATCGAGTGTTATCAATCCTAGAAGCAGACACTGACTGAGAAACTTGCTGTTAATTTCAGCAAGTGCAACTACTTACAAGAGACTTAGCTAAAAGCAAAAGTCCAAGACAGAAAATCACCTTTATCCTGGCCCAAACCAGGACAGTTGTGAATGACTCCTCCAATGTGAGAGAGGAACAATGAAATAGTATTTTAAAGGGTATCAAGAGTAACCAAGGTATAGATTCAGTGTTGTCACAGAATCTTTGCAAGAACAGTGTCAAAAAACCCTGAAAAACTTGCTGCCCTAGTTCCCTAGCAGCTATTAAGGGTGATATTTCTCCAACTTTGGATATTAAATTGAGGATAAAGAGAATTATAGAAGTATCTTTCCCTTTTTCATATCTGCTACGTACTGAAGAGTGTTCAGTAGGAACTTTGGTGAATCCATCAACTGGGACAGATCCTAAAGTCTAATTAAATACAAGCAAATCTTCTTATTACACACATTGGTCATGTTCCCTCCACTCCTATATGCACTTGGGAAACAGCCAGAAGTTAAATGGACGACAGGACAGTGATGGGAAAAACCTCCCTGGATGTTCTGAGGTACCATCAGGTCATGGATTAATGAGTTTGACAAAGAAAAAAGTGAGTCCTGGACCCAAAAACATGTTTTTGTCATCAGATCTGTGTTACTGAGAGATCTGCTTAAACATCACAGGTCGTTGTCAGCTGGGCCAGGGAGTGTCTGGAGTTTTATGCCTTTAAAAATCAGGCAGTCTCCTCCTTTTTAAACTCAGAACTAATTATCATGCCAGTTGAGGCACCTAGGCCTTGACATGGGAGCAAGCAGAAGGTTCAGAAATTAAACCACTCCAATTAATTATGTTTGCCTCTCGGAGCAAGGCATGGGTGCCCTGGGATTTTCTGTCTGTCTTCATTCCCTTTGTTCATCTCCCTCCTTGGTAATAAAGCAACACTTGTAGAAATTAATTCGGTGGAAATTGATTAAAGGTGGACATGGTTTACCCAGGAAAGTAATTGTCTATAGTGACTGGTGGTGGAAAAAATGTACACATCCCATTGCAAAAGGGTGCATGGAAATCTCCTCTCTAGCTGGAGTTGTTGGCAGGTGGGTCAAGATGGGGAGCTCAGCCAGAAAGATCAGAAAAGTCAAATAAAATGAAGATAACGTGGGAAGAGAGGCAGTTCATCAGCAGCATCCAGGAAAGACAGAGATTTCACTAGGTCCAAAGGATTAAGCCTGGCTGAGACAACTAAAAAATCATTCACACTGGCTTGCAAAACTGTGTTT